>NW_017723777.1:0-20618 GCF_001865875.1 Lupinus angustifolius
ATATTATATTATATATATATATATATATATATATATATATACATTTGTATTTTATGTATTGTTCCATTTGTATGATTATTTATTATGATAAATACATTTTTATATTCATATGTAAATTATGTATTATTTATTTTGTACGACTAGTATATATACATTTATATATTCGTGTATATATATTAATTTTATTTAGGGTGACTCATAAGTCCGCTCTACACATGATTAGGGCGACCTATAAGTCTGTCATGCACATGATTATGACGGACAAAGCATAACATTTCATGTTGTATTTGAAAACGAGCATTGCATGGGTATGGGCAGGATGACCATAATTATCAATAATATTTGTGACATATCTCAAATAGCACTTCACTTTCACCTATGAGATAGTCTGTAAGTATCATGATAGAGCTCTGCTAGGGCTTTGAATCCTCCTCCAACATTCTTGGAACTGCAAGTATCATGGCAACAACATTTATTCCCTAAAGTTTCTTAGATGGTGCAATACAACCTATGGAAAGAAAAGAAGAGTCAGTAAAGGAGCCTCCCCTGAGGAAAACTTTCGCATAAGAAAAGGAGCCAAAATTGGATCATGATGAAAGCTCAAGAAAAGGATCTCCTGAAGAGGTTCTCATCACAAGCCTTGGGGCAAACTTGTGACATAACTTCCTCATAACTCCCTCAACCATGTATCAAGGGAGATGCGGTGGCCATTAAAATACCTGAAGCTGACTACCAAGCAGGTTTGAACAGATGCAAATCACACCTTCATGGAAGAGTCATTCTGTCCAAAGGGGATTCACCTATGAAGTTCTTAGATCTGGAATCTAAACTTTGCACTATGCGGAACATGATAGGAAAGTGGAACTTGTTATCTCTTGGGAAGGGGTTCTACGAGTTCTCATTCTCATCTTTGGAGGATATGAGGTTGATTTGCTCCACAGGAACTTGGAGTCTCAAACCTGGTATTCTAAGGTTATTCCTATGAACTCCAGATTTCAATCCAAACCTTCAAAAACAAACCCACTCCCAAACATGGATCAGGATTCTTAGGTTGCCCCAAGAATATTAGAGTCCAAGAATAATATTCTCCATTGTCGGTGGCATTGGAACTCCCATATCCTTGGACGGTGCAACGATCAATAGAACCTTTGGTCACTATGCCAAAGTGTTAGTGGAGATCAACCTCCTAGCGGATCTCCCAGATCAAATACTGGTTGAAAGAGAAGGATTTGCTTTTTTCGTTGGTATTGAATATGAAAACTTACCTGAAATCTGCACAGGTTGTAGTGCAATTGGTCACCCTGTGTCCCAATGTCGTAAGATGGCAAATAAATCTGTTACTGATGACACAACATTCCATAAGGAAAAAGGACAGAAAATTTTACACACAGAACAGATTCCTATAGAAAATGTTCCAAGATAGAAGGTCAAAAAGGCTCATCTGCCTAATATTGTTCCTACAGTGGTAGAGGTTCATGCAAACACTGATAGCAATATTAAATCCAAACAAATAAATGACTTAGTCATCAATCTTGAGTTTGATAGAGGAGAAGGAGTCATTGCTGAGAGGGAAAATTTGGCTTTGAAACCTGCAATCCATGGACTAGATGAGGACTTAAACACAATCATAAGGGAGATGGACTCGGACTCTGATGATTCTCCAAATGCCAATGTCATTGTGCAAGAAACTGCCAATCTGAATACCAAGGCTGCATCTGATGAAATGAGGTTAGTGGGTAGATTATGGGGTGATGACAATGACTCTATAGAGGGAGAGGAAGAATTCTAATCAGTCCTGAGCAAATCTCAAAGGAAGAAGTTGAGGAAAAGTAGCAAATCTCAAAGGAAGAAGTTGAGGAAAAGTAGCAAATCCATGCGGATTTACAATACCCGAAGGGGTGGTTACCTAAACATTGCTCAATGAAAATCCTGTTCTGGAACTGCAAGGGATTTGGGAATCACAAAACTAAGATATATCTCAAAAATCTTTGCTTATCAAATAAGCCTGATTTTGTCTTTCTTGCTGAGCCTAAAATCCAGCATACAAAGGTCTCAGAAAGGTATTGGAAAGATCTAAACCTTATGCTTTTGGTTGTCAATGATAGAGGCGAGCCTCTCCCCTCCCTATGGATCCTTTGTAACTCTGATTTAGCTCCTACTGTGTTAAGGAATTCTGATCAACATATTGCTCTATCTGTGTTGGTAAACAATAAGATCTTGTACATTTGTGTTGTCTATGCACATACAAACTATGTTCTTCGTAGAGCTCTCTAGGATGATGTTCACAAGCTCACATCTGACTACCCTGGGCCTTGGTGTTGTATAGGAGACTTCAATGTCGTCCTGGGTGCTAATGAATGTAGGAGTCTGAGGCTACCAGCTAGGATTCCCTCTGCTGAATTTCAGGCCTTCATAGATATAGTAGGTGTCATCAATCTTCCAACCTCGGGTGCTCAATTTACGTGGTCTAATAGAAGAATTGGTAATGCTACTACAGAAAAGAGGCTTGATAGAGCTTTGATCAATGATGATTGGTTACTTGCCTCGAATAATTCAACTTGTAGCACTCTGCCCATATTTGCTTCTGATCACCACCCTCTGTTGTTTATATCCCACTCTTAGGTGTATCCTAGGCATTCCCCTTTTAAATTTCACAAAATGTGGCTGCTAAATGCTGATTGCAGAAGATTAGTTGCTGAGGTTTGGAGAATTGAGGTTATAGGTTGTCCTATGTTTGTTCTATCCCAAAAGCTTAGGAATCTGAAAAATGAGCTCAAGAATTGGAACCAAAACGTGTTTGGCAACATTCACCAAAGAGTCACCTATGCAAAGGCCAATGTGGATGCCATTCAGAACTCCATTAGTGATCATGGTCCTGACTCTACTCTTTTAGATCAGGAAAACTTGGCTCAATCAAAGCTAAAGAATGCTCTTGAGGTGGAGGAAGCTTTTTCGAAGGAAAAAGCTAAGATAAATTGGCATACCATGGGTGACAGAAACACTAGTTTCTTTCATATGGTAACTAAGATCAAATAAGGAACAAATTCTCTTTCTGTGCTGAAGCATGGTGACTCTCTATTAACAACTCATGATGAAATTGCAAATCATGTGCTTGACTACTACACCAAACTTTTTGCTTTCCCAATATAACTATTCCCAACTCTCTCATTCAGGATGTAATTCCTAGATTGGTTACTGATGTAGATAATTCAATGTTAACCAATCTGCCCTCAACAGCTGAAATTAAAGATGTAGTGTTTGCTCTTAATGAGAAGGGTGCCCCTAGTCCTGATGGTTTCTCTGGTTGCTTCTTCCAAAATTTCTAGGACATAATCTCCACTGAGGTTTGCAATGCAGTTATGCAGTTCTTCAAGCAGGGTTGGCTGATGCCAAACCTCAATTCTAATTCTGTTAACCTTATTCCAAAATTGGATGGTGTTGACATAGTTGAAGACTATAGACCCATTGCCCTTGCAAACTTCCAATTCAAAATCATAACAAAAGTTTTAGCTGATAGATTAGCTATTATTGCTCCCAAAATCATCTCCAATCGGCAGAGAGGATTCATTAAGGATAGACAAATTAAGGATTGCATATGCCTTGCTTATGAAGCAATCAATATGCTGGATCATAAGGCCTTTGGGAGCAATTTGGCTATCAAACTTGATATCAAGAAGGCTTTTGACACCATTGAATGGACCTTCCTTCTTCATACTCTTCAAGCTTTTGGCTTCAACTCCAAATTTATACATTGGACAAGGGTCATTCTGAAATCTGCCAAGCTATCAATTAATGTCAATGGCAACAATATTGGTTTCTTCAACTGTACTAAGGGGGTAAGACAAGGTGATCCCCTATCCCCCTTGCTATTTTGTCTTGCAGAGGATGTCCTGAGCAGGGGTATTATAAAGTTAGTCACAGATAAAAAACTCAGCACAATCTCTGGTCCTAATAGAATGCAAACTCCCTCACATGTTCTTTATGTTGATGACATCCTAATCTTTTGTAAATTGATTAGAAGAGAGCTGATTTGTCTTAAGAAGCTTGTTATGGACTATGCTCAAGCTTCGGGTCAACAGGTCAATCTTCAAAAAAGCAGATTCTATATCACAAATGAAAACTCTAGGAAGATTGATTCTTTGTCTTCCATCTTAGGCTTTAACAGGGGCTCAATCCCCTTCAACTACCTTGGGGTTCCTCTGTTCAAAGGAAAGCCAAGGAGAATCCACCTTCAACCAATTGTAGACAGAATTCTTGCTAAGTTGGCTACTTGGAAGGGGTCATCCTTGTCAATAATGGGAAGAGTTGAGTTGGTTAAATCAGTTATTCAAAGCATGTTTGTTTATAGTTTTCTCATCTACAAGTGGCCTACTTCTTTGCTTGATTATGTGGATAAAGGCATCAGAAATTTCATCTAGTCTGGGGACATTAGTAAAAAAAAGATTATCACAATGGCCTGGATCAAAGTTTGCTCCCCTTTCAATGAAGGAGGGTTGGGGCTGAGATCTATCAAGCTGCTGAACAGAGCAGCCCTGCTGAGCCTGGCTTGGAAAATGAGGTGTGATATTCAAGATTGGGCAGTCTTCTATATGGATAGATTTGGTCATTCTAGAGATCCTTCACCAAGGTTTTTTAAGTCCTCTATTTGGCAGGGAATAAAAGAAAATTGGTCAACCACTACCATGAATTCTATTTGGTTAATTGGGCAGGGTAACCAAATAAACTTTTGGAGGAACAATTGCTTAGGGGAACCTCTAGTTGATACTCTAAGAATACCTTTGAACATCCACAAATCCCTCTTAGCTTATGTGGCTGACTTCACCATGAACTCTAAATGGGTCATTCATGTCTCCCTGAAAAGGACTTTCCCTGAAGTTGCTCAATCCATTGCAATCACTTCCATATCTAATGGCTTGGACAAGCTAGTTTGGAGGCACTCTCAAGATGGCATGTTATCCTTAAAGGATGCTTACAATTTTGTCTCAAATTCTGCAACTCCTCTAATATGGTGTAAGCATGTTTGGTCTAAGGTGATTCCTCCATCTCACTCCTTCATAGCATGGAGAAGTATTCATGGGAAAATGCCATCTGATTACAACTTGCAAAGAAGAGGTTGTGCTCTAGCTTCGAAATGCAATTTTTGTAACCATGTTATTGAAGACACGTATCATATTTTCCTTAACTGCTACTTTGCTACTGAACTTTGGAATTGGATCATGTGTCTCAATAAATCTTAATCTACTCTCCATTAAAGATTTAATTCTATCCTGTGGGAACAATTTCACACATCAACCACAACAACTTCTATTCATTTGTGTTGTTCACACAATCTCTGCAATTTGGTTCTGCATGAATCAGATTAGATTTCAGGATAGAGATGTCTCTATTAATGGTGCAATTGCTAAGATATCAAGGGACTCATCATTCTCTGGCAACTATTCTACAATCTCCGGCAATCCTACTCTAAGAGAGCTCATCCTGCTAAAGCATTTCAACATCACTATCACTTATAATTGTGCTCCTAAGATTACAGAGGTGATTTGGCAGAGACCTACGGATAGTTGGATTAAGGTAAATACTGATGGTGCTGCTTTAGGCTGCCCTGGGCATGCTGGGGGGGGGGGATTTTTCGTGATCACAAGGGCTTATTCCTTCATGGATTTGGCTGCTACTTGAACATCCAGAGTGCTCTTCATGCGGAGCTTTTTTCTGCAATTAAAGCAGTCAAAAAGGCATACAACAGAGGGTGGTGGCAACTGTGGTTGGAAGTGGACTCGGTTTTGGTGATGGAAATTTTCAATGGCAAATCTAAACCTCCTTGGACTCTCCATAATGAATGGAATTCGTGAACAAAAATCTTGGAACACATGAATTGGAAAATGTTTCATATATATAGAGAAGGAAACTCTTGTGCGGACATATTGGCATCCCATGCGGCTAAATCTAGAACTAATTCTTCATGGAATTCTCCTCCTACTTTCATCCATAATGAGTACAATAGGAATTTATTAGGCCTTCCTAACTATAGATTTAGGAACTTGTAACTTGTATGAACTCTTTATTATAATATATTGTGTGCTAAAGCACATTTGCCAAAAAAATAAATTTACTACATGTCACTTGTTTTTCACTCTTTAAAAAAACCAACCATTAAACATAAAGAAAGACATGAACATATTACGGACTGTTTAACAACCTAGTCACATATTGTCCGCATGTAAAAGTGCATTTCCTTGGTTGCCAAGGGTGTTGTGGTGATTTCAGTTGTCAGTCAATGTGAAATGGAATGGATCAGAAACCATGTGGAAAATAGGTCAACACCCATGCAGAATACTTCTAAATTACTCATATTTGTCCACTTGGTGGTCCATTTTTTGGGCCATGATAATTGATGAACCATAGAAATTTAGAAGACCTTATATGACTAGGATCCACTAATTAGTAAGTTCTGGTGTCGGGGTTATACGGGTTTGCACGTGCTAGTCCTACCCATGAGTTAAGAAGTGTTTGTTTTTTTGTTATAACTTTCATTAGCCCATTTATATAAACCTTAGAAACTGATAGAAGAAATGAATATTCAAAGACATTTTATTAATTTATTAACTTCAAGACATTTTAGTTGCCTGACGGTGATCATATAAGATTTTATCGTGTGGTAGGTACAATAGATAACGCAATTAAAATTCTAATCATTGCTGCATAAAATGTATGACAATATTAAAAAAATTCAATTAACAAAAGTATGTTGAAACAGTGGTTGCAACCAAGTGCACGAATATCCATTTAATAGGACTAGGCCCCATCACACATCATATATTTGTGTTGGTATCAAGGATATCTTTCCACACAAATAATTGGTTGGCATTCACATGGCATGTTTATAAACCACTCCATTTGATTAGGTATTATGTTGGGTGAAACACCACCGTGAGATTTGTCCCATTTCTTTCTTATTCTCTATTTAATTCCTTTATTCAATCCGTTAATTAGTTGATATAACTACCCAATGAAAATCCCGTATTTGAAGTTTGTGAAATTGATATCCTAGGTAGTATATGAAGTGAAGTGAATTTCCAACCCAAAGATATGACTGTTAGATAAAAAGCCTTATTATATGCATTGGTTTAAGTATTCATTCTTTTTATATCTTTTCATATTTAAGATAATGCATATAGTTTTGAGGTATTATTAAATTATATAAAAATTGATATAATTTGACTAAAATAATCTTCTTTTAACTCATACTAAACACTACATTAATAAGAAATAGAGAAATAAGGATAAAAATGATGAATAATAAAAATGGCATATAATAAAATAGGATAATGATATATTTTCATACAAATAATCTTACATCATAAGAAAAGTAACATATATCATAAAATGATACTTTGTTTATTAATAATTAGTTTATAAGTGACTTATGTCCATTCTCTTGTCGTGTAGGAATATTTATAGGAGAATTTGGTAGAATGTACCATTATTCAATAAAATAAAATATAAGTGTGTATTATCTTTCTAAAATATCAAAATATTTGGAAAAAATAAAATGTTAAAACTTGAGTAAAAAATATATAAATGTGCATTGCATCTCTTGTAAGCTTCTTGTTTAATCAGTTAAGGGGATAGATACAAATTTTTGGACTTGGATATAAAGCATGTAAAAACATGTTTACAAAATCAATCTTCATAAATCTAATTAATCGTATTTCGGGTGCAGTAGTAGATCTTCTAGTTGGGGCCTATAGGAGAGGCCAATCCATGATTTAGTTTTCTTATCCTCCTTTGACTCTTTCACATGTGAAATACAGTCCACATCCCTTCAAAGACATTCTATTATTTGTTAATTAGATCCATATATTATATATTTAATTCATGACTTTTCATTGAATAGCTTAAGAAAGTTGTTACTTCAAATGATGTGGAATTTGATCATCGGGGACTTCTTTCTTCTATATAAAAGTTGGGTTTCAACATATAATGAAAATAAATATGTGCTTTGTTCACATGTTAATCGTAATTCTTTAATAAAAGTAATATTGATCATGTAATAAACTTTAAACTATTACTACATACATATTAAAGTTGATGAGAAACAAAAATGTATTATCACAATATATACAGACTTAGCTTGTTTATTTGAGGAGTTAAATATATATACGAACCAAAGGAAAAATACAAGTACAGAAAAGCATACTACGTAAGAGAATCTTAAATGGTTTAACTGCTGTTCACATGGTCTTCAAAGAGTTATCAGTTATACTAATGCATGTGAGTGATTTCTTAATTGGATATACATCAGCGATTTTAGTTTGTATTTATGTGACTTGTGCTACAGCCTCAAAGTACATGCTTTTTAGTCGGTTGGACTCCTCTCCGGTACTGGAAAATCTAGTAATAGACCTAGATCCTGATATGTGAGTTTCAAAAAAGTTTAAGGGTCCTAATTTAATTTAATTTTTAAATTAAATAAATGAAAAGTTTAAAAATATATATCCCCTCATATTTCAGTACCTGAGAATCTAGGATAGGATTTCAGTTTCTTTTTAGTTAGGTTTTTGTTGCTTTCCCCAAGAGAAAGAACAAGCAATGTGCTCCATAGGCATGTTGAAAAATGAAAAGAAAATACTAAATACTCATTTGTAGACTAGACCTTTTACCTAAATTAACGACATGTCCTAGATAAAAAATGAAGAAGTAAATCCAAAGAAACCATGATTGTCTTATGTGATCCAAGCAAAACAAAAAAATAATGTTTTTATTTACTGGGAATGGTGAAATGTCAATATCCAGAGGTTGTTATTTATTAATTTGTAGAATAAATTAAACTCACATCCCTAAAATTATTACATAATTGATCTCTCCCTTTTCTAAACCTATATAAATTCTCCTAATTTATATACATATATTATACTAAGTATTACAGAGAGATAATTATAATATTTTAAACAAAAAATAATGACAAGTGTAATTAAAGTAATCAAAATATGATATATTGAAAATATAAGTTTAAATAGTATATAAGTCAAGAGTGTGATGTTGGGTATATAAATAGTATATAAATCAAAATATGATATATTACTAAAAGTTAGAGGGTATAGTCCTGATGCTCTACTCTCAAAATATGATATGTTGGGTTTTCTCCACTAATGATTCTATCAATATATTCATTCGAGAAAAAATTTCACATCTTACGTCTTTAAATTTACACCCTCATTGAGTATTTTATAGAATAAATTAAACTCATATCCCTAAAATTTACATCTTACGTTTTTAAATTTAATATGATAATTATCTGAAGTTTAGTTAATTTAAAGCAAAAGATTATATTTAATATATCCGACACAATAAAAATCAATATAACTAACTATTTTTAATATGATGTAACAACAATAACTAAACCTTAATTTTATTAAGTTGAGTTTTAATTAAAGTAATTATATAAAAAATATATGTGTTTTCTATATGTATATATCATGTATGAGATTGTTTATAAGTTTATAAGTTTCTTTTTTAAATTTAAGTTTCATTTTTTTACTACTAAAAATATCCCCCATCTTAATTTTATGGGTAAGAAACTAATCTTTTTTTGGTGTATGAATACCATTGCCAAAAGGTGACACTCTTAAGTAGCATTGGCAATTTGGGCAAAGCCCATGGGTTTCGTCCACCAACATGTCATATTCGCTCGCAGGCATTTCCATCAGGCAAAAAGGATGGTCCGTGGGCATTGTTAGATAAAGCATTAAACATTAAATATCTAAAAGTATATGTAGTTTGTTAAATGTGAGTTCATTTGTTATATAAGTATAGAAATGTAAATAAATACATTATTTTCTTATTATGTATACACATTTGTATTTTACATATTATATATATGTATACATACTATTCTTTTTGTATTTTGTATGTAAATTACATAATAGGCATATTTTGTATTATATATTATATTTATATTTTGTATGTATTACTCCATTTATATGATTTTTTATTATAATAAATATATTTGTATATTTGTATGTAAAATATAGATTGTTTATTTTGTATGAAGTGTATATAAATTTATATATATATTTTTTATTTTTGTTTAGGGTGGCCTGCAAGCCCGACATGCCCATATTTAGGGCGGGCAGGACATGATATTTCATGTCATATTTAAAAGTAGGCATGTCCATGCCAACTCTAATTTAGACGGGCATTGTGTGAGCATGGGTAGGGTGGGCGAGGCGGCTCTAATTGGCAATACTACTCTCACAAATTGAATCCTTGACATTTTAGTCTTTCTAAGGATCTAATGGAGTGTCACACAACTAGACCAAAGTCTTGTTGATATTAAGTTTCTTTGTATAACAAACTCAGTTTATAAACCACGAAAAAGAAGTAAAAAACAGCATAAGTAAAAATTATGGTTGGGTTATTTTATTCAATTTACAATCTCATATTTTATGATCATGATCTTAAAACATGTATATTATACCTAACTATTTCTCTTTGGGTGGGGGTTGTGCCTAAAATACAGAAGCCTAGATCCGTCATCGGCGAGAAAGGCCATAAAACAGCTCTTCTTTCAGGACCTTATTGACGGGGGACATTTCTTTCTTCTTCGGTAATTTTACTCACAGTATGTTACTATGTTTACACCTAGAGTATTGTGTATATTAAAATACAAAAACTTTAAATTGAGTGTAATACTTAGGGAAGATAATAAAGAGTATTTTACATGCTCAGTAAATCAATAATAATTCATGGATTAATTATTAGTGACTCTTAATAAAAAATAATATCATCTAGCAATTATAAGTATAAAGTTTTTTACAATATTTATGCTTACGTCAATTATTTTTCATTTGTATTAGTTTTGTTTAAGTTTCAATAAATATTAATATATATATGGACTGATGGATGGTATACAAACTAGTATAAGTGGATAATATTAATTCCTTAAATTATTTTCTCTTCAAAGAGGGAGGCATGATAGTACTAGTGTTTAGTGTGGTCCAATTGTATAGTTTCTATTTCAAGCAACCCTAAATTTCTTGCCTCTGAACAAATCTCAAGCAAAGTGATAAGGAAATATTACCTATTTCCACACCTGGAACATGTTTGTGTCTGCATCTGAAGGTAACAAGAAAATGTTGGTATTGGTGGATAGAATATAATGGACCTGCAATGATGGATTTGGGGTTTGTGGTCCATAATTCTATGAATGGATTCAATGCTAGCTGCATATAAGAAAACAAGGGTTATCTCTTATTTTGTCAAAAAAAAGCACCAAATTTGATTATCACAAAAAAAAATTAAATAGAAAATTAAACAATATCAAATGGGAATGTATTTTCCCATTAGAGTGTTCACGTGCGATTGGCTAAGTGACCCAAAAAAATCCACCATAAAAATGATTATGATGGAGTTTGATTATTCTTGATTACAATTTATTTAATTGGAATGACATTTTCATCTATAATTAAAAATAAACGAAATTAAATAGTAAAATTTAATTAGTACTACAAAATAATATACATTAAATGGGTGATGCTAAAATATACTACAAGAATATTGGTCTAGTGGTAGAGACACATTTTAATCCTAAAATAAAGTCACATCTTAATCCCAATAGAGATTACTATTGAGGAGAGCAAGCCTTACTAAAATTAATGAATTAATTCTAGCCTAATAATAATGGGGATATTGATCATCCAAAGATGTAATTGATCACGTACTATGCTTGTCATCCAAAAAATAAATGACCATGTCCTTCAAAGTTAGGATGATCAACATATACATATAGTGTAAATTATGTTTTTGGAAGAATAAAATGGCCATTCAGCAATTATGTTTTTCAAGCTATTAAGATTTATTTGGGTTTTTTAAGGGCCTAACTCTATGGCCATTGAATATTTGGAGCAATTGATTCTTTACTCTCTCAATTTACTCATGTAGTTCTTTGCCTAGATTTACAAGTATTTACAGCATAATTGTTTCAAGGAAAAAAAATCAGCATACGATCTGCGTTGGCTTGAGCATATGGTTTTTTATAGTATTAAATGTATTTGCTCACTTTTTGAATAAAAAATTAATCTATTTTGGTGTGCGTGACTATTCCTCTTAATAAATGGTGTTCTTAGAAATCGAACTTTTTACCTTTTGGTTGTTAGATATATTTAGCCATTTTATATTTAGTCGTTTTGTTCTAGTGTTTATGGAGAATAAAACTGTTTTTAGTGGTCACATTATAGGCATTGAAAATGTGGTTAGATACGTTTCTTTTTCTGGTTTGAATAAGGCTATAAATAGCCTCAGTTGATCAATACAAAAATGCAATCTTTCTTCTTTCTACTATCTCTTAATTTCTGAGTTCTAACAATTGGTATCAGAGCTCCACGAAGGGCCTGATATAGAGTGAAAGAGTGTGTGTAAGATGTATGAGTTAAACACAAAGAGAGATAAGATGTCAATCTCAGATAAGTTTGTGCAACCATCCATTCCAATGTTTGATGGTCATTATGATTTTTGGTCAATGATGATGGATAATTTTCTCAGGAGCAAGGAGATATAGAGCTTGGTGAATGAAGGGATCCCTGCTGCAGCAATTGGGACAACATCAGCAAGTGAAATGCAGAGGAAGGTCGTGGAGGAGACCAAACTCAAAGATATGAAGGTCAAGAACTTATTATTCCAAGGAATTGATAGTGAAATCCTGGAAACAATTCTTGAAAAGAGGACGTCGAATGCAATTTGGAATTCAATGAAACAGAAGTATCAAGGATCCACGAAGGTGAAAAGGGCACAACTTCAAGCCTTGAGAAGGGAGTTTGAGTTGCTTGCCATGAAAGAATGAGAGAATATGGAAAAAAAATTGGGACGAACCTTGACTGTGATAAACAAGATGGAATCAAATGGGGAGACAATGGAGCAGAGTACAGTGGTTAGTAAGATACTTAGATCATTGACGACTAAGTTCAATTATGTTGTTTGCTCAATAGAGGAGTCAAATGATCTAAGTACATTGAGCATTGATGAGTTGCATGGCAGTCTATTGGTCCTCAAACAAAGAATACAGGGATACCAAGAGAAAGAACATGTATTGAAAGTGGCACAAGAAGATAGATCAAGCAGAGTAAGAGGTCGAGGTGTGTTTAGAGGAGGATGTGGTAGAGGTAGAGGGAGACAACTTCTAAATAGAGCAATTATTGAGTGTTTCAAATGCCATAAGTTGTGGCACTTTCAATATGAGTGTCTTAGTTGGGAAAAGAAAGCAAATTATGTTGAGTTGGAAGAAGAAGAAAAATAAGAAGATATTTTGCTGATGTCATATGAAGAACCTTATCAAACAAAGAGAGAAGAGATATGGTATCTTGACTTGGGCTGTAGTAACCATATGACATGGAACAAAGAATGATTTCTGAATTTGGAAGAAGATTTCAGCAGGACAGTAAAGCTTGGGAATGATATGAGAATGGTAGTGACAACCAAAGGAAGTATAAAGATGCAATTGAAAGGCATAACCCAGGTAATATATGATGTTTACTATGTTCTTGAGCTTAAAAACAATTTATTAAGCATAAGACAACTTCAAGAGAATGGGTTAGCCTTTTTAATTCAGGACAAGACTTGTAAAGTATTTCATCCTATGAGGGGGTTGATTATGAAAACTAACATGAGTGAGAATAGAATATTTTATGTGTCAGTCTCTATGCAACCGAAAAAATTCCTTGTGTTTGCAAGCGGAAGTTGAATCAGATAAAGAGGCTCACATGTGGTATTGTCGCTTTGGGCACTTGAATCACAAGGAACAGAGAACACTTACCTACAAGAAAATGGTGATTGGCTTACCCTCTCTAAAATATCTGAAGGAAATATGCACCACATGCTTAACCGTCCAGCAACATAGAAATCTTGTAGTGAGGAAGAGCTTGTGGAGAGTATCAAAGCAACTTCAGCTAGTGCACTCAGATATATGTGGTCCTATCAAGTCTGCTTCAAATAGTGACAAGAGGTACATATTAAGTTTTATCAATAATTTTACTCGTAAACCTTGAGTTTATTTTTTATATGAGAAGTCAAAAGCTTTTGTAACATTCAAAAAATATAAGGCTTGTGTTGAAAAGGAGATAGTTGCATACATAACTTGTTCGAGGACAAATATGGGTGGTGAGTTCACCTCAAGTGAGTTTGGAGAATTTTGTCAATCACAGGGCATTAGTAGACAATTGACAGCAGCTTATACTCCTCATCAAAATGGAGTTGTCGAAAGGAAAAACAGGATGATTATGAATGATGTTCAATCTATGTTAACCGAGAAGCAAGTTCCTAAAGCATTATGGCCCGAGGCTGTGAGATGGTGTGTACGCATTCAAAATCGATGTCCAACAATAGTAGTTGAAAACAAAACACCAGCAGAGACATGGAGTGGTGAGAAACCAGTGGCGGAGTATTTTCGAATTTTGTATGTATAACACATGTTCATATACCAGAACAAAGGAGGAGTAAGTTAGAAAATGTGTCTTCTTAGGAGTTAGTGATGAGTCCAAGGCCTAGAGGTTATATGATCCAGTTTCAAAGAAGATCTTTGTCAGTAAAGATGTTACTTTTGAAGAAAAAATGTTGGGACTGGGGCAGTATAGAAGAAGAAATCAAGAAAGATTTATTAGAATGGGAAGATAAGGGTGAAAATGATGGAGAAGATGACCTAGATGAAGAGGAAAATGGTGAAACAGATTGAAACAATTTGAATAGCAGTCCGACAGAGGCACCTGCATCTTCAAATGAGCCAAATACATATGGAGAATTGGCTGAAGGGAGGGGTGAACGAGGAAGAAGATTGACAGGTTGGATGGCAGATTATGAAACATGAGAATGATTATTTGAAGAAGAAAATTTGAATGTAATGATGATGATGATGGCTGAGGATGATCCAATTTCGTTTGAAGAAGCAACGAAGAACAAAAATTGGAGAGAAGCAATGTCAACAGAAATTGAAGCCATAGAGAGGAATCAAACTTGGGAACTTACTGTACTGCCTAAAGGATTCAAACCTATTGGAGTTAAATGGATATTCAAAACTAAGCTTAACGAAGATGGGGATGTAGAGAAGCTCAAAGCAAAGATGGTGGTAAAAGGGTATGCACAATGTCATGGTGTAGATTACACTGAAGTATTTGTTCTAGTGGCAAGACTTGATACTATCCATGAGATACTCGCAATTGCTACACAATTTAGTTGGGAGGTTTTTGAACTTGATGTGAATAGTGCTTTTCTTCACGGGGAGCTCAAGGAGGAAATGTTCATGTAGAAACCTGTGGGATTCATAAAGAAAGGAGAAGAAGAGAAAGTCTATAGGCTGAGAAAGGCATTATATGGCCTGAAACAGGCACCTCAAGCTTGGTCCAGTAGAATTGAAGCTTACTTTATGTGCGAAAGTTTGAGAAGTGTCTCACTGAACACACGTTGTTCACAAAGTCACAAGGAGGTAAGATATTAATAGTAAGTCTTTATGTTGACGATTTGATCTTTACTAGAAATGATAGAGCCATGAGTTATGAATTTAAAAATTCAATGATGCTGGAATTTGATATGTCTGACTTGGAAATGATGAGACATTTTCTCGGAATAGAAGTTAAGCAGGGATCAGATGGAATTTTCATCTTCCAAAGAAGGTATGCACGAGAAGTATTAGCAAGGTTTGATATGAGAGGTTGTAATGCAGTAAAGAATTCAATTGTCCCAGGTACGAGGTTGTCCAAGGGTGTAGGTGGAGTTAGAGTTGATGAAACTCTATTTAAGCAGGTAGTTGGAAGTCTTATATATTTAACTTTCACTAGGCCTAACTTGATGTATGGTGTTAATCTAATAAGTAAGTTCATGTCCAGTCCAACTATGTCATATTGGCTTACAACTAAAAGAATTTTAAGGTACTTGAAAGGTATAACTGAGCTGGAGATTCTTTATAAGAAAGGAGAAAACAACTTGAGATTCACAGCCTTTACAAAGAGTGATTATGTCGGGGATTTATGATGGGGTCTGCTGTTGTTTCTTGATCCTCAAAGAATCAATCAGTGGTTGCTCTTTCCACTACGGAAGCAAAGTATATAGCAGCATCATTGTGTGTCTATTAGTGCGTCTGGCTCATAAGGGTGTTGAAGAAACTTAGAGTTGAAGAAAAGACAGGAACTGCAATTATGTGTGATAATAGCTCTGCCATACAGTTATCAAAAAATCAGTGTTTCATGGGAAAAGCAAGCATATTGATGTAAGGTTCCATTTCTTAAGAGACTTGGTGAATGATGAAGTTGTTGAGTTGAGCTACTACAACTCTCAGGATCAAATTGCAGATATCATAGCAAAACCAATAAAGTTGTAGTAGCTTGAGAAACTTTATCGCATGATTGGAATGGTTGAAGTTACTAAAGAGAATGAGAAAGCGTCAAATTTTACTCTCGCCCGGGCGAGAGGATATCGCTCAAGTGATAATTCATAGGTTTAGAAGCCAAAACCCTGTGTGTCTTTCGCCTGAGTGAGAGGGTGTCGCTCAAGCGACAATTTACAGTTTTAGAAACCAAAATCGTTGTGTGACTTTCGCCTGAGCGAAAGGGGGTCGTTCAAGCGACAATTTGCAGCTATGAAAGCCAAATCGTTGTGTATTTCTCGCTTAAGTGAGGCACATAGTCATCCTGCTTGATCACGCAAAACTAAAACACATATGCATTAGTTTAAGGGAGGGATTGTAAGATATACTTAGTCTTTTTATATTTAGTCGTTTTGTTCTAGTGTTTATGGAGAATAAAACCGTTTTTAGTGGCCACATTATAGGCATTGAAAATGTTGTCAGATACATTTCTTTGTCTAGTTTGAATAAGGCTATAAATAACCTCAGTTGATCAATACAAAAATGCAATCTTTCTTCCTTCTACTATCTCTTAATTTAGGAGTTCTAACATTGGTCTTTTGGTTTTTGCAGATCTAACTGATTCTTACATTACTAGACCAACATCTTGTTAGTAGCTTTTGCAGTTTATATATGTGTTACCTCAATAGAAAACTTATTTAAATGGTTACATTATTATGCCATTTTTTTATATGGATTAAGAAATATAAAACGTAAATACACCTTAAGCTTGAATGAAACTACAGAAATTATTCATTCTTTTTATATACTTACGTAAATCATTTCTAATTTATATACTTACATCACATTAATTGTCCCTATAGGGAAGATCAGGGTGATCCTTTAAAAAATGGGTGGTTAACAAAATAATTAAGTTAAACAAAATATGATATATTTGTGAACACGAGAACAAATAGTATAAGAGTCAATATTTTTTCATTATTTTTGGTACGTTACAAAATGCTCCAATAATTACAAGGAGATGTTTAAATCACTCTTTTATTATTTTTGTAACAAATAAAAAATAATGAAGATGCACTGACTCTTATACTATTGGATTTGTCTCCACAATATATCATAATTTTGTTAAATTAATTACATTTATCACTACTTTTTTGTTTACAAAATTATACTTATTTCTCTAGCATGGATAGTTAGAATAATGCATATATATAAATTAGTTGTGGTTTATGTATATAAGAAAGTGAGAAGTAATTTATGTTATTTTACTAAAACTTAAAGGATATCGATGTAATTTTGCTTATAGTTTAATTTGTATGATAAAAAGGTTTTCATTACAATCCCTTGTAAAGCTATTATATCCCCAGGCCATGTATTAAATTGAAGTGTTCAAGTCACTCTCCAATATGACATGTGTATTTTCTCTATTTTTGTTTTTAGTTTGTATTTGTTTAATTTTACTGTATTTGTCTCCGGTATAAAAAAATATTCATATTCCTCTAAAAAATAAAAAATAAAATACTAGAATTATGATACACACTAGGGGTGAGCGTGAGACAAGTTGGGATGGGTTAAGCATGTTTCTCACTCATTCATAAATATTGATCGGGTCAATTTTTGAATCCGAACCCGTCCCTAATTAGGATGAGACGCATTAGGGACGAGTCTAAAATAATACGGGTCAAAATAGGGATGGGTCTGAGTTGGAAAAGAACAAAATGACAAACATTAATTTTTGTCTTAAATCTTTAAGCATGCACAATCAAAACTATCACAATCTGTATATAAACTCAACTAAAACATGCATCCCACAAACATCATTATATAAGCTACAAACCATAAATTGCATCCTTCAAACTAAAAACTATCACAATCACGTGACTGGAAATTATAGAAGACATTGAAAATTTTAGAAAATTTAAACTGTCAAATATCAACATAAGCTTAAATGTCCTTCACTCTCGTCGTAGTAGTCTTTCACTATCGATAGGTATTGATAGATATTTATGTTAGATATTTCCATCTGATTGGTGAAATACCAATCACAGGATCTTGAATCTCATGATTCTCACATATAAAATAAGGATACAAAATCATACCTGAATTCATGAATCCATGTTCTCCAATTTACTCCTTTGATATACCTTTTGAGAGAGTTTTGGTATGATGGTCTTCCTCAACCAAATCCTTAATTCCTTTTGGGGCATTTGTTTTCTCTCTGATGGGGAGAGGTGAAAATTATTTGTGATTTGGTATATTGGGGACCATAATCGTTCTTTATGTGTTAACTTATAGGGTTCTCATTATCCCCTATAGGCCAACCATTTGGGTATCCACTCATTAAGCTCATAACCGTTATCAGTTTTGGAAGTCTTATAGGTTGTCATTAATTAGATCACTTGTTTTGTAACCCCAAAATAAATAGCTAATATAATTGTATTAAATATATGATGTCCACCTAAATTAGAAATTATGAATTTCTAACAATCTCCCACTCAGACTTTTCATATTTTCCTGAAACAATTATATCACATATTCTTTAGGCACGTATCTATATGCTATTTATATTTAGACTTCTCCTTAATACAATATGGTCCATTTCATATATCAACTATGGAACCACCATGACTTTCACCACATTCAAATGCGACTCGACTACAATGATCACCATATTAATATACTTAATGACATAGATCAAATATGGATGAGTGATATGGAAATTTCATGCAATGTGATCTCAAACATGTCTATTTCCAACTGGTCCTTCTTTATTATTTAGTGAGATCAATCCAAAGTCTTTAATTGCAACACAATAGTTACAATACACACGTTCAAAATAGAACAATAAACCATCAACTTTATTATGCATAAAATTATGTATGACGTCCAAAGTATATCATAAAACATATAGACTCTCACTGAACTAAGGTATCCTAAGGAGCAATACTCATATGAGAAATATGCTCATGAAAGACTTTAGATACCAAACCCTTAGTTAATGGATCAGGTAGCATAAAATTTGTCTTATATGTTCTATAGAAATTTGTCTATTTTGAACACTTCCTATAATAACCAGAAACTTGATGTCAATAAAATTTGACTTTGTAGAACTCCTATTATTGTTGGAGTAAAGAACTGCGGACTTACTTATCATAATAAATTATCGGTGGTCTTTTAGTACCATCAACCACACGTAAGCCACTAACAAAATTTCTGCAATCATATGTCATGGTCTGATGTTTCAAAACAAACCATGAACTCCACAACCATGGATGAAGGAGCTATGAGCGTCTGTTTAGCAGACTTCCAACTGACAACGCCTTCAGCCAAGTTAAACACATATCCAGAGGTGGAGTGTCAATTGTCTAGACACAATCGGAGTCAGAGTATCCAATGATCTCTAAATTCTCAAACATATGATAAGTGAACATGTACTCATTTGTTCTCTTTAAGTAACACATAATACGTTTGATTTCCTTCTAGTGATGCATTACAGGAGTGCTCAAATATCTTCCCAAAAGAAACTCCCACGAGAAACATTATGTTGGGAAGTGTACAACCTTGAGCATACATTAGACTTCTTACTATAGATGCATAATGAATCTTTTGCATCTCGTATCTTTCAAGGTCATTTTTTGGGCACTGTTCGAGACTAAACTTGTCTTCCTTAGTTATAGGGGTATCTGTTGAAAGCGTATTTCGGTATTTATTTTATTTTAGTTGGGAGTTTTCTTCTGTCAACAAATCATCCTAACAATAGTGTCAATTTTGTTGAAAGATTAATACTCTCATTTTCGTTATGTTCCTTTTGTAAGTAAGAGAACTCGGTTTTATTCTTTGTTCGCCATCTCGACTTTGTTGAAATAAATTCCAATGCCAGTATAATGGTTTCAAGAATATTCCAGTTACAACTTACTTTCTTAATAATCATGTGAATAAGTCATTCCTTCTTTGCCCCATCTCGGCTTATGTCGAACCACAAGGAATTGCCTAGTAAAATAAATCATGTAAACATGTCAAAGCACAAATAATGAGTTTAAACATTTTTTGATTGGTTTTGTATTGAATTGGATATAAACAAGTAAATGATAAAACATAAAACTAAATATTCACAAATTCTTGAGGAGACAAATTCTTTTTGAATAAGGAAAATATATTTCTCATCTTCTTTTTGAGTTTGAACTACTTAGACAAGTTCTTATGTTTTACTTTGGTTAACCCCAAACACCAAGGTCTGAAATCCTCCTTTTAGTGTATATCCTAAAATGGTAGA
>NW_017723778.1:0-5143 GCF_001865875.1 Lupinus angustifolius
AAGTAGCTTAGTCACCTCCTTGTGCATTACTCATTAAAGCTTGTTGTGGGCTATGAGACCAGCTATTGTGAGCTACTTCTGAAAAGCCTATGGTGGGCTACTTGAGGTGAGGTCATGGATGACTTCATGGTTTGCTTGATGGTTAAGTCAAGTCTGGTAAGCACCGCCCAGCGCACCTGCTTCACCGCTGAGCTGCTTGTTCAGCAGCTTCTGACCGTGTTGACTGGGACGTGGCTTGGTGCTTACTGATCTGGCCAGGAGTCTGGTTCTCCGCTGAGCAGCTTGGTTTGTCCACTGAGCATCTTGTTCAGCAGCTTGGCTTGTGCCAAGTTCGTGTCTGACCGTGTCAGGCCTAGTCTGGTGCTAGGCTGAGCGGCTAAGTAGGTCTACTCAGCTGCCTAGTTGAGCAGTTTGGTCCAGGTCAGGCAGGTCAGCTTAGTGGGGCTTGTTCCACGCTCAATAAATAAACTTCCTCAATAAATATTGCATTTCCCGTCTCAAAAAAGAGTCTTGAAGTGGGATCATAAAATTTATAACCCCGAGAGCGTTCAACATAGCCAACAAAATAGCAACTAACAGTTCTTGAGTCCAGTTTCCTTTCATGCGCCTTATAAGGCCACGCCTCAACTGGAAAACCCCAAATGTGCAACTATTTTAAGCTTGGTCTTTTATTACTCCAAAGCTTATATGGGGTTTTATTAATTGTTTTACTTGACACCTTATTAAGGATGCAAACTGCGGTCTTTAAAGCTTCCCCTCATAGAGACTCTGGTAAGGAATAATGACTAGTTATACTTCTCACCATATACTTAAAAAATCGGTTTAATCGCTCAACAACACCCTTTATACTAGGTTTGCCTAGCAGAATATATTACAGAACAATTCCACATTGTCTGAGGAAAACACAAATAACCCTTTCACATCATCCTTATTGTTCTTTCTTTTCTTATTCTGAGAGGTCATGGCTAAGTGAACACTTTCAGTCTTATCTCTTTGCAGTATCTCTTCCTCTTGAACATAGTCATTCTAAGTGTTATAACTCATTTTGAATTGCCCAAAGTGTGCAGGAAGCAAGTTCAGAACCAAGTACACGAGCAAGTTATCACCAAGCTCTAACTTAAGTGACTTGAGTTTTGATGTGAGATTAGGCATCTCCATAATGTACTCCCTTATGTTCCATTTGTCTTTATACTTCATAGAGATGAGTTTAACCCAAAGGCTACTCGTCTCCGCCTTTTCATCTTTTTGGCAAAGTATGGTTATATTTCTTCAAAGAACTTTCATGCACTCTGACCCTCAGAAATAGAGCCCTGAAACACTTCTAGAATAAAACGTTTCATGATCATTATATACATTCGGTTAGAGTGTTCCAATTTCTCAATTTTAACCCCATCGAGGATTTCATAGTAGAAATGGATTTCTCCACCTGAAGTGTCAGATCTAAATCCATACAGCCGAGAATAATTTCTACGACTTCCTTCCAGACCTTAAAGTTTGTCTCATTCAACAATGTGATGTTCTTAAGTTGAGCAGAAATATTTGTAGCACTAGTAAAAGACCAAAACAAATTGCAATCGTTCTTGCAATTAAAGTCACATTCAACTTGAATATTGAGACATGTCATTAGTTACCTAGGACAACATTAATATTCAGTCTTTGGACAAAAATATTAACTTGAAAGTGGTACACTCAATGTAGTAATCAAAATATGATAATCAGTCCTGTCAAACAATAAGCCTTTCTCTGGACCGACTTACTATTCACATGGAAAACCATATGATTATCACATATTTATTGCTACAAGGATATTTGTAACTTGGGCCAAATAGTAACCTTTCTTTGGGCTGATCACTATTCACATAAAATGCAAACATATAATTGGCTTGATATTTCATATCAATCACTAATGATATTCTTGTTTGTGGTCAAACATTAATCATAATGCATGTCAAATAATAAACCATTCTATGGACTAATTTATCATTCACATATGCAACTTTATAATAATCACATGTTTATCATCACATGTGTGTATATAATCCAGCCAAATATTAATCTTCCTTTGAGCCAATTAATACTCGCATGAATACATATATGCACTAGCATTTGATATTTATTACAAAAATTTCACACAAAAAAGTCACTTTGGCGACTTCATATTTAATAGGTTCACTTAAAATATCAAACAATTTTATTTTCTAAAAAAATTATTTAGTTGAATTTGATTCAACATAACCTTAATCCAAAATTTATATTATTTATATTCACATATAAATACATATATCCAGTATAGCCTATTGGCAGCATTGCATCATTCTCATCACGAGGACTATATTTCGAATTCCAGTAATAGTCCTTTTGAATTTTCCATAAAAAATATTATCATTTTATATATGAGTAAACATGAGAGAACATATTGTCCAAACGAAAACAATGTTTCAACAATAGTAACCCCTTAATAATGCAATCAGCCACCAACCAATGCAACAAACCATAAGTATTGCAATCATTTAAATATACAAGTCAGGTAGTATATACAAAACAAGACATATTCACATAATAGACTCATCACAAGATACCTAACACAACATCAATTTCTAGTCTTTGGACAAAGAAATTAATTTGAAAGTGGTAATCTTAACGTAATGATCAAATATTAACCATTAGTTATGTCAAACAATAGCATTTCTTTGGACCGACTATTATTCACATGAAAAAATATATTTATAATTGTTACTTATTTATCATCACATGTATGTTATTACTTGGCCAAATTGTGTCTTCCTTTAGGTCGAACACAATTCGCATAAATAATCTCATACACATATGTATAATCTTAATCAATTTCCACAATAGAGGTTACTTTGGCAACATATTGCATCAATTAAGTCAAAAATAATTACCAGACAAAAGTTAAACAATATGAGTCCATTATAAAAAAATATAATCTTGGAATTAAAACCTTCAGATTTGATATCTTTTATGATTAACAAATCTAATTCAATAATATAATTCCAATTATAAAAAGATATATTACATATATATCAACCCCTAAAAATAGATGCAATCTTTATCAAATGTAAAGTAGATCTAGAGTGAGAAGCATAAAAGGATATATGCAAATTATTATAAAAAAATTCAAATCGAATATGATCATGCATATCTTAAAACATATATGTAACACTATATATACACACTTTCACACACTAATAAAGTAAAGTATATATAATTTTAAGCATTAACCATAACCACTATATATATATTAACTTTAATTAGTAATTTCAGACATCACAATAACCTCAAGCTGGAAAAAAATTACATATGTATATATGTATATTTTAATTCACAATATATACAAGGTCATAAATTCCAGATTATATATGTATAAAATAAAAACACATCTTAACATATATACCTTATACATTTACTTTAACAAATTGTAAAGTGACAAAAGTTAATGTTCAACACTAAGACATTAATGCACATATAATATACATATTGTATAATAGAGTCATCAAAGTTAATGCAATGTCCATACACATATCTGAATATATACTTCAAAACATATTGCAAGGATTCATAATACAAATGACTCATAATTCAATAAGTGGAAGCATATAAAAATTATCCTCATTATTCCTAAATACCCAATTTTCATAACCAATAGCGGAAGCATAAAAATCCCAAAGTTTAAAAAATTAGGGTTCATAAAATATTGGGAGAAAACATCTTTAATGGAGAACCATAAAATTCAGAACCTAAAGCTCTGATACCACTTGTTAGATATTTCCTTATGATTAGTGAAATACCAATCCTAGGATCTTGAATCTCATGATTCTCACACATAATATAAAACAAGGATACAAAGTCATACCTGAAATCATGAATCCATGTTCTTCGACCTACTCCTTTGATATACCTTTTGAGAGAGATTTGGTATGATGGTCTTCCTCAACCTAATCCTTAATTCCTTTTGGGACATTTGTTTTCTCTCTGATGGGGAGATGTGAAAACAATTTGTGATTTGGTGTATTGGGAACCATAACCATTTCTTATGTGTTAACTTATAGGGTTCTCATTATCCCCCATAGGCCAACCGTTTGGGTATCCACTTATTAAGCTCATACCCGTTATCAGTTTTAAAAGTCTTATAAGTTGTCATTAATTAGATCACTTGTTTTGTAACCCCAAAATAAATAGCTGATATAATCATATTAAATATATGATGTCCACCTTAATTAGAAATTATGAATTTCTAACAATTTATTCAACTATTCTTGATATATAACTATATATAAGGACAGGTCGGTGACCCAAACATAGATCTGAACTCATCATTTTTTGACGATTGATATGTCTCTTTTAATCGGGTTTGTCTTTTTTTATTTATTTGGACGGGTCAAACCTATGCCTAAGTCATCAGGTTGAGACGGGTTGGGCCGAGTTTTACTCACCCCTAACACACCCTACAATTTCATTAATTAATGGTTCTAATTATAGAAACTGCTTACCAATTTATTGATTTAATTTTCCTTCTCATCACAAAAAATTCTAACTACTATAATTACATAAATTAATAGTAGTCTATGAAGTATTGTTACATATTTAATTAAGTTCATAAACTTTAAAAATTCTCAACTAAATCCTTGAACTTCAAATAATTTGTAAATAGCCCTTTCACTAAATTTTGAAACAAGAGTAATAGTATCTGATATGTAGACCTCCAAAAGCAACCTTGTTAGCCTTTATAATTATGGTTTTTGTTGATATGTAGACCTCCAAAATCCAATTCATATAATTAGGTTACAGACATAAGAGTGAAAACATGTCACTTCAATTCTTAATTTAAATAGCTCCAATATATTTAAGATATTACAATCTAAGTGTGGTTTATTTATTTATTTAATGTTTTTATTCAGACTTAGGTTTAACCTTTGATATTGTGAGATAGTAATTTAAAAATACTCTAATATAATATAAGACATTTATACAAGAACACAAAATAGGTTAATATGTCTGTTTTAAATACGATAATAGACCAATTTTAATTGATAAATATAACATTTAAAATTCTTAGTGTCAAATTGACAATAGGATTCATATATTTTTGTTTATTTTATGTACATATTATATAAAATAATTA
>NW_017723779.1:0-418 GCF_001865875.1 Lupinus angustifolius
AAATTACATAACCTTATTCAAAAGAAAGTGTTTAGGAACATGAGCTATCCATCCAAGGATTGGCTACTTTTGAGTTCCAAATGAGAGTACAAAATTGATTTTTGCATCTCATTTGCCTTCTCCTTTTCTCCTCTTGAATTCTAAACTATAAATTACAAAACTTACTTGAAAATGAAAACTCTAAACTAAGAAAGAATTCCTAAATGAGAGAATTATGCCTTCAAGTGTTTTTTGAGAGAATTTAGTGAAGAAATTCTATTACAATCTGTTTTGCTCGAATGACATGACCTCTATTTATAGGCCTCACATCCTGACTGTTGAGCTGCTGAGCTGGATCGCTCAGCAGCTGACCAAACCCTTCAGCATGGGTTTGGTCCCTTGACCAAGTAGCTTAGTCACCTCCTTGTGCATGACTCAC
>NW_017723780.1:0-14957 GCF_001865875.1 Lupinus angustifolius
AGCTACTTCTGAAAAGCCTATGGTGGTCTACTTGAGGTGAGGTCATGGATGACTTCATGGTTTGCTTGATGGTTAAGTCAAGTCTGGTAAGCACCGCCCAGCGCACCTGCTTCACCGCTGAGCTGCTTGTTCAGCAGCTTCTGACCGTGTTGACTGGGACGTGGCTTGGTGCTTACTGATCTGGCCAGGAGTCTGGTTCTCCGCTGAGCAGCTTGGTTTGTCCACTGAGCATCTTGTTCAGCAGCTTGGCTTGTGCCAAGTTCGTGTCTGACCGTGTCAGGCCTAGTCTGGTGCTAGGCTGAGCGGCTAAGTAGGTCTACTCAGCTGCCTAGTTGAGCAGTTTGGTCCAGGTCAGGCAGGTCAGCTTAGTGGGGCTTGTTCCACGCTCAATAAATAAACTTCCTCAATAAATATTGCATTTCCCGTCTCAAAAAAGAGTCTTGAAGTGGGATCATAAAATTTATAACCCCGAGAGCGTTCAACATAGCCAACAAAATAGCAACTAACAGTTCTTGAGTCCAGTTTCCTTTCATGCGCCTTATAAGGCCACGCCTCAACTGGAAAACCCCAAATGTGCAACTATTTTAAGCTTGGTCTTTTATTACTCCAAAGCTTATATGGGGTTTTATTAATTGTTTTACTTGACACCTTATTAAGGATGCAAACTGCGGTCTTTAAAGCTTCCCCTCATAGAGACTCTGGTAAGGAATAATGACTAGTTATACTTCTCACCATATACTTAAAAAATCGGTTTAATCGCTCAACAACACCCTTTATACTAGGTTTGCCTAGCAGAATATATTACAGAACAATTCCACATTGTCTGAGGAAAACACAAATAACCCTTTCACATCATCCTTATTGTTCTTTCTTTTCTTATTCTGAGAGGTCATGGCTAAGTGAACACTTTCAGTCTTATCTCTTTGCAGTATCTCTTCCTCTTGAACATAGTCATTCTAAGTGTTATAACTCATTTTGAATTGCCCAAAGTGTGCAGGAAGCAAGTTCAGAACCAAGTACACGAGCAAGTTATCACCAAGCTCTAACTTAAGTGACTTGAGTTTTGATGTGAGATTAGGCATCTCCATAATGTACTCCCTTATGTTCCATTTGTCTTTATACTTCATAGAGATGAGTTTAACCCAAAGGCTACTCGTCTCCGCCTTTTCATCTTTTTGGCAAAGTATGGTTATATTTCTTCAAAGAACTTTCATGCACTCTGACCCTCAGAAATAGAGCCCTGAAACACTTCTAGAATAAAACGTTTCATGATCATTATATACATTCGGTTAGAGTGTTCCAATTTCTCAATTTTAACCCCATCGAGGATTTCATAGTAGAAATGGATTTCTCCACCTGAAGTGTCAGATCTAAATCCATACAGCCGAGAATAATTTCTACGACTTCCTTCCAGACCTTAAAGTTTGTCTCATTCAACAATGTGATGTTCTTAAGTTGAGCAGAAATATTTGTAGCACTAGTAAAAGACCAAAACAAATTGCAATCGTTCTTGCAATTAAAGTCACATTCAACTTGAATATTGAGACATGTCATTAGTTACCTAGGACAACATTAATATTCAGTCTTTGGACAAAAATATTAACTTGAAAGTGGTACACTCAATGTAGTAATCAAAATATGATAATCAGTCCTGTCAAACAATAAGCCTTTCTCTGGACCGACTTACTATTCACATGGAAAACCATATGATTATCACATATTTATTGCTACAAGGATATTTGTAACTTGGGCCAAATAGTAACCTTTCTTTGGGCTGATCACTATTCACATAAAATGCAAACATATAATTGGCTTGATATTTCATATCAATCACTAATGATATTCTTGTTTGTGGTCAAACATTAATCATAATGCATGTCAAATAATAAACCATTCTATGGACTAATTTATCATTCACATATGCAACTTTATAATAATCACATGTTTATCATCACATGTGTGTATATAATCCAGCCAAATATTAATCTTCCTTTGAGCCAATTAATACTCGCATGAATACATATATGCACTAGCATTTGATATTTATTACAAAAATTTCACACAAAAAAGTCACTTTGGCGACTTCATATTTAATAGGTTCACTTAAAATATCAAACAATTTTATTTTCTAAAAAAATTATTTAGTTGAATTTGATTCAACATAACCTTAATCCAAAATTTATATTATTTATATTCACATATAAATACATATATCCAGTATAGCCTATTGGCAGCATTGCATCATTCTCATCACGAGGACTATATTTCGAATTCCAGTAATAGTCCTTTTGAATTTTCCATAAAAAATATTATCATTTTATATATGAGTAAACATGAGAGAACATATTGTCCAAACGAAAACAATGTTTCAACAATAGTAACCCCTTAATAATGCAATCAGCCACCAACCAATGCAACAAACCATAAGTATTGCAATCATTTAAATATACAAGTCAGGTAGTATATACAAAACAAGACATATTCACATAATAGACTCATCACAAGATACCTAACACAACATCAATTTCTAGTCTTTGGACAAAGAAATTAATTTGAAAGTGGTAATCTTAACGTAATGATCAAATATTAACCATTAGTTATGTCAAACAATAGCATTTCTTTGGACCGACTATTATTCACATGAAAAAATATATTTATAATTGTTACTTATTTATCATCACATGTATGTTATTACTTGGCCAAATTGTGTCTTCCTTTAGGTCGAACACAATTCGCATAAATAATCTCATACACATATGTATAATCTTAATCAATTTCCACAATAGAGGTTACTTTGGCAACATATTGCATCAATTAAGTCAAAAATAATTACCAGACAAAAGTTAAACAATATGAGTCCATTATAAAAAAATATAATCTTGGAATTAAAACCTTCAGATTTGATATCTTTTATGATTAACAAATCTAATTCAATAATATAATTCCAATTATAAAAAGATATATTACATATATATCAACCCCTAAAAATAGATGCAATCTTTATCAAATGTAAAGTAGATCTAGAGTGAGAAGCATAAAAGGATATATGCAAATTATTATAAAAAAATTCAAATCGAATATGATCATGCATATCTTAAAACATATATGTAACACTATATATACACACTTTCACACACTAATAAAGTAAAGTATATATAATTTTAAGCATTAACCATAACCACTATATATATATTAACTTTAATTAGTAATTTCAGACATCACAATAACCTCAAGCTGGAAAAAAATTACATATGTATATATGTATATTTTAATTCACAATATATACAAGGTCATAAATTCCAGATTATATATGTATAAAATAAAAACACATCTTAACATATATACCTTATACATTTACTTTAACAAATTGTAAAGTGACAAAAGTTAATGTTCAACACTAAGACATTAATGCACATATAATATACATATTGTATAATAGAGTCATCAAAGTTAATGCAATGTCCATACACATATCTGAATATATACTTCAAAACATATTGCAAGGATTCATAATACAAATGACTCATAATTCAATAAGTGGAAGCATATAAAAATTATCCTCATTATTCCTAAATACCCAATTTTCATAACCAATAGCGGAAGCATAAAAATCCCAAAGTTTAAAAAATTAGGGTTCATAAAATATTGGGAGAAAACATCTTTAATGGAGAACCATAAAATTCAGAACCTAAAGCTCTGATACCACTTGTTAGATATTTCCTTATGATTAGTGAAATACCAATCCTAGGATCTTGAATCTCATGATTCTCACACATAATATAAAACAAGGATACAAAGTCATACCTGAAATCATGAATCCATGTTCTTCGACCTACTCCTTTGATATACCTTTTGAGAGAGATTTGGTATGATGGTCTTCCTCAACCTAATCCTTAATTCCTTTTGGGACATTTGTTTTCTCTCTGATGGGGAGATGTGAAAACAATTTGTGATTTGGTGTATTGGGAACCATAACCATTTCTTATGTGTTAACTTATAGGGTTCTCATTATCCCCCATAGGCCAACCGTTTGGGTATCCACTTATTAAGCTCATACCCGTTATCAGTTTTAAAAGTCTTATAAGTTGTCATTAATTAGATCACTTGTTTTGTAACCCCAAAATAAATAGCTGATATAATCATATTAAATATATGATGTCCACCTTAATTAGAAATTATGAATTTCTAACAATTTATTCAACTATTCTTGATATATAACTATATATAAGGACAGGTCGGTGACCCAAACATAGATCTGAACTCATCATTTTTTGACGATTGATATGTCTCTTTTAATCGGGTTTGTCTTTTTTTATTTATTTGGACGGGTCAAACCTATGCCTAAGTCATCAGGTTGAGACGGGTTGGGCCGAGTTTTACTCACCCCTAACACACCCTACAATTTCATTAATTAATGGTTCTAATTATAGAAACTGCTTACCAATTTATTGATTTAATTTTCCTTCTCATCACAAAAAATTCTAACTACTATAATTACATAAATTAATAGTAGTCTATGAAGTATTGTTACATATTTAATTAAGTTCATAAACTTTAAAAATTCTCAACTAAATCCTTGAACTTCAAATAATTTGTAAATAGCCCTTTCACTAAATTTTGAAACAAGAGTAATAGTATCTGATATGTAGACCTCCAAAAGCAACCTTGTTAGCCTTTATAATTATGGTTTTTGTTGATATGTAGACCTCCAAAATCCAATTCATATAATTAGGTTACAGACATAAGAGTGAAAACATGTCACTTCAATTCTTAATTTAAATAGCTCCAATATATTTAAGATATTACAATCTAAGTGTGGTTTATTTATTTATTTAATGTTTTTATTCAGACTTAGGTTTAACCTTTGATATTGTGAGATAGTAATTTAAAAATACTCTAATATAATATAAGACATTTATACAAGAACACAAAATAGGTTAATATGTCTGTTTTAAATACGATAATAGACCAATTTTAATTGATAAATATAACATTTAAAATTCTTAGTGTCAAATTGACAATAGGATTCATATATTTTTGTTTATTTTATGTACATATTATATAAAATAATTAATAGAATTATATTATAAATATTTTTAATTATTCTAAGATTTAAATATGTTTTGCGTCTCTAATAATATTTTGAGTTTTGGTTTCAATTCCTATATTTTACTATTTTGGTTTTAGTCATTATATATTTCAAAATTTTAAGATTTGTGTATAATGATAAAGATATATATTAACAATATAGCTGTTTTTTACACTATTATGATATAACTCATCATTCATTTTAATTATCATTAATTCGTAAATAAAAATATTATAAATGAATAATAGATGATATACTAAATACGTATAAATCTTTACACTGACAGTATATAGGTATTACACTCTAATGATAAACTAAAGTGTGGATTAAGAACTTAAGTAGAAAGAAACTAGAGGACAAAAATTAACAAACCCATATTTGCATGAAAATATATTTAGTATATTTTTAATTATTAAATACTGATTTCTATACTATGTACTAGTTATCTAATACCAGTTTTGCAGTTTCTTAAACATTTTTGTCTTTTCTTGTGAATTTATAAATACATGTTCAGTACACGGTATAATAAATATATCAAACCAATAAATTATGTAAAACCATAACTAGTTAATTATATATAAAATCAATACTATTGATATAAATATTTATATATAGTCTTTTTTTAAGACGAAGTTTTTTAAATATACTCTTCATCCTAGTCATTAATTTTATGAATGTTTAATAGTTTAAATCTACTCATTAATTCAAACCATTAAATTTTTCTAGAATTAATTACTAGGATATGTAAGTGGATTCATCCCTTTTTATTATATCAATCATCACTTATTTAGATTACTCTTTTTAAAAGTCAACAAAAGTTTTCTCTCTTCAAATTGAAATTCTACTATATTAGTAATTGTTAGGTGAATGTAATAACTAATAAGTTAGGGGTTAAATATTTGAGACACAATATATACATTAGCAATGTATAAGTTTTATACATTGTTATTATATTATTCATATTTAATAATTATTGACTTTTTAAAGAAATATAAATAAATAAACATATAATAATTATATATAAATATTTACACTAGCAATATATTTATATTACACTCTAAACATTTGTACAAATGTTCATATGGATGAAGAATGTTTTCAAGAGAGATTGTTAATTTATTGGCAAGTGTAAACGATGATAAAATAAACTGTCCACTTATAGATAAAGTCACTGTTCTTCTAGTATTTTTTTTAACCAGTTTATCATTCACACATGTCTCACTCTTTCAATTTAACTTCATGAAACGGGAATTTTTGAGTTCAAACGTCAGCATTATAATTAATTAGTTTGAAGTATTCATTTGATCCTCAATAGCAACCATCCGATTTGATTTTGTCCACAAAAGGCATTGTGATCATGAAGCCAGAAGTAGTTGATACATATAAGTCTATCATGGTTTGGCAAGGGTAGACACCCAATTTTTACTAGAGCAAATCTTTTGTCCACAATATGTGTCATTTCATGTGTCATGAGTTGTGATTAGTTAGACAAATATTTAATAATTATATTTTTAAGTTAAATATATTTTCTTCAACTAATCATAATTCATGACACATAGAATAAAACATATTATGTGATAGAATAAAATATTTTCCCCTTTTTTACTCATCATGAATGAATTGGAAAACATAAAAATCAAATGTGAAGTTTATGGGTAACTAATAATGACTTGGTAACAGATTATACAAATGATACCAACTTGAGATTTCTTCTGTCTTCTCTTACTAGTCCAATGTACAAGCAAATTTTAGTTGGTTGGGACTCCCCTCCACCAGGATGGTATAAGTGCAATGTGGACGGCTCAGTTCGAAAGACAACTAATATAGCAGGTTGTGGTGGAGTTTGTAGAGATGATTCAGGTAAGTGGTTGTTTGGTTTCTGTAAGAACTTGGGATCCTCTTCTGTTTTGTGGACAAAACTATGGGGTATTTACTCTATGCTAACTTTAGTTTGGAGTAAGGGTTTAAGGAAAGTAATTCTTGAAAGTGATTCCAAGGTAGCTACCGGCTTGATTTCAAAAGGTTGTGATCAGTTCCATCCTTACACCTCTTTGGTGGATGTTATTAGAACTTCGTTGTGCAGAGATTGGAATGTTCAATGTGTACACATACATAGGGAGGCAAACCAGGTAGCAGATTTCATGACTAACTTGTCACATTAGGTGGATATAGGAAACTACATTATGAAGCTTCCACCAACTAAGTGTAGAGATTTGCTTTTATTTAAGTGTACGGGAATGTATTTTCCTAGATCTATCTTAGCTTAGTCTTTTTGGAGTTTTAGCCCCTCCATTGAACCAAAAAAATAATAATGACTATACAAAACTCACATCTATAGAAAATTAAATAGTCATACTTTGAAAGTTAGGTGAAGGAACCAACTGTCCTTTAAGGGCATATTGTGCATTAACCAATTATCAAGTTAAATGAATACAGATTAAAAAAGTTAAGTTCATCATTTCTATTTATATTTTTTATTAATTGATACTCAATATTCAGTATCATGACCAAACACAATATATTATATATATTGCAATTAATCATTTATATGGTAAGGAGCCACTATTATAAGAGATTAATATTTATGAGAATAATAATTGATATATAAACAATATATGATATATTAAAAATATAAAAAATTCTTACATTATCAACTATTACAAACCTAAGAAAGAGTTAAAAGGAGACTGCTTAAAAATGAGAAAAAAATTGAAAGTTCAAATATATGAGTTTTATACACTATCATTTTATCACTCACCATTACACTTTCTTTAGTTGAAGGAAGAAAATGATAGGAGGGAAGATATGAGTAAATATAAAGTGATGAGAAAAAGACTCAATTTTAAGAGTTAGTTTTTTAGTACTACTAATGATATTCCCTCACTTTTTTGGGTAAAGAACTAATCTTTTTGAGGTGTATGATTGTCTCTCCCATCAAGTATCATTCATGGGAATCGAACCCTTGATATTTTGGTCATCTTAGGTATCTAGTGGAGCTTTATACAACTAGACCAATACGTTGTTGGTAATTTTAAGAGTTGTTTAATATAAGAGAAAGATAAGAGAAAGAGAAAAGATAAAAATATAATATTTTATTGCATAGATAATAATATCATTGTCACATTATGTTTTCCACTTTTATATGATTGTTATTAAGAGTGTAATTATTATTTTACACATCTTAACTCTCCCACAATACTTTCTTGGGTGCTACGAGGAGAATAAAATTGAGATGAGATGTTACATAATTTATTCTATCTCCTCTCTACTTTTCTTGTCAACCAAAACTCTCTAATCATTCTCTCCTCTCATTTTCTTTCTTTAAATCTCTCCCACCAAATAGAGTACTAATGTTTGATTATTATTGATTTTTCAAAAAATAATATAAATAAATAATAAATGATGTACTTATTATATATAAATCTTTATGTTAACAATACATAGATATTACACTTTGAATAAAATTGTGCAAGTCTAACCAAAAAAACTATTCTTTATATACTTATAAAAAAAGATCAAAATTATAAAATTTTAATATTAATCAAACAAAAATAAAGAATATATAAGTGGAACAATATTTATTTCAAAACTTACTAAAAATAAGAAAACAGAGGTATTTGATATATTTAAGTGTGAAACTTCATATTGAGTATGAAATAATGATTAAAAAAAGACTCATAAAACTATTATGGTTTTAATCTAACAAGTGAGTTGCGGCACTTCAATACTCTTTTCGTTTCCAATAACAGTATGACAGTGGTTAGAAACTTTATATATGCAGACGAATCCAACATAAAGAAAGAATTAATAGAAACACACTTCTATTAGCCGCGGAAGAAGATTCATATAGTGTCCTCTATATATCTGTGTCTATTTGATGAGATGAACCCGAGTGATTAGGACATTCATTAAAGTCATTGAGTGATAAAACAAAGATGAGAGTAGGGAAAAATTGAAATGAAGTTTCAACATTATGTCCTAAGGTGATCCCAACTCAAATTGAAATTGTATTCAAAAACTGACCTCTTGCATGCATATTTTTTCTGAAACAAAGAAAGTGTTTTATGGAGAAATGGTCATATTATTATATTTAAATAGTGATTATGAATATTCTTGAAAAATTATATGTAAGTTTTTCCATGGAAACCATATGTAAATGGATCTTAAGAATTTATAGGTTTTACATAATAAAAATGGTTGTGGATTATCTCTATCCATGGCGACACGATCTTTCTTTGTTGATGTGTGTTGTTCTTCGTAATAGAGAAACTCTTCTGTCTCTTTTATTTTTTTCTATGCTCTCTCTTTATTGATGGCTAATATAACAACATTTCTGGATAGAGATAGAGACAATATTTAAAGTCTTTTTCTGATGAGTATATTGCTTCCATCAAACACTATATATAGACTTTTTTCTAAGAGTCTTACCATTTCATTCACAACTCTCCAATTTCAAGAGTTATACTATTCAAAACAAAATATTATATCATTTCATGTTACAAGATGCATTCTTACATTCTCATATTTGTCTCATGTGACAATACAATTCATGATATAATATATATCTAACATAATGCGCATAATCAGAATATGTTTTCCATATTCATTACATTACAAGTCATGATTAAGAACAAGAACTAATAAGATTCATGATGATTGTATATTATTTATTCGATGTAGTCCCTTCTATGTACTACTATATTAGCCTTAATCCTAACATGACACATTAAATGGAATCATATGATAATATCATTTAGAAAGAAAACTTTATTTTCAACATTACCATTCTCACATGTGTACATATAAGTATGAAAATAAAATATTAATCAAAAACTTAAATATTAACGAGCTCGGAGTGTCAAAATATTGAGATTTTATTAATAACATAATGTTCAACATTCACTCGCAAACATAATACTCATATTTTTACATGACCAGTAAATATTTTGGATGATAACTCTTTCGTCAAATGGTCTCCAATCATAAGGTTAGTGCTAATATGCTCAATTGACACTAAGTTTCTGAACTTCTTATTTAACGGTAAATTATTTCACCTTCATATGTTTAGCATCTTTGGAATACTTGTCATTTTTAGAAAAGAAGACTGGTGTGGAATTATCATAATAAATTTCCAGCGGCTTGGCAATACTGTTGACAACCCAAGTCCTGAAATAAAGTTTCATAGCCATTTAGCATGAACTGTAGCCTCAAGGCATGCCACAAATTGAGTATACATAACCGAAAGTAGACTTTCTTATGTCTATACATCTAGCAAAGTCTGAATCTGAATATTCATCCATCTTAAGATGATTTGATCTCCTATAAGTAAGCATGTGATCCTTTGTACCGTGTAAGTATCTCAGAACTTTCTTTGCAGCTTTCCAGTGATCTATACCATGATTACTTTGGTATCTTCCTAACATTCCAACTGCAAAACTAATATCTGATCATGTACAAGTATGAGCATACATTAAACTCTCAACTATATATGCATAAGGAATTTCTTCCATTTGCTTCCGTTCCGAATCATTATTTGGACATTGCATCATATTAAACTTGTCTCCTTTCTAAATTGGAACGAGAGATACTGAACATTTATTCATTTTGAATCTCTCTAAAATTTTGTTAATATATGATTTCTAAGACAAGCCTAAAAGTCCTTGTGATATATCACGAAATATTTCTATTCCTATCACATAGCTTGCCTCACTCATATCTTTCATTTCAAAATTTTAGAGAGAAATATCTTAGTCTCATTTAAAAGACCAAGATCATTAATTGCAAGCAAGATGTCAACATATAGAACAAAAAAGATAAACTTACTCCCACTAACCTTTAGGTATATATCGATCAACAATGTTTTCCTTAAATCTAAAGGATACAATAATATCATTAAACTTAGGATACCACTATCGTGAAGCTTGTTTAAGTCCATATATTGATTTCTTAAGTTTACAGACTGTGTTCTTCTCTATTCTCTATGAATCTCATTGGTTGATCCATATAGACCTTTTCTGTTAAATCCCCATTTAGAAAGGCGGTTTTCACATCCATTTGATGTAAATCCAAATCATAATGAGCTACTGTGAAGAAGATCTGACTTCTGACCTTGGCAAGGTTTTGATGAAGACACCAACATCACATAAAAGAAGAAAAGGAAGAATACTTATGAAGACAAAGCATCAATAATTTAGAATCTAAGTCTTTAGGTACTTCTATATTGATACTCTAAACTATACACTTAGTAGTAATGCTCAAAAGTATTTTAAAAGAAAATTGATAAACACAAGTATAAATGAAAACAATTTTCAAAATATTGTGTAACATGTTACTAGATCTAAGTAACAGGTTATTGTGACTAAGTAACAGGTTACCAAAACTAAGTAGCATGTTACATGAGTGACAAACGAGTTATCCAACAAAAATTGACCAGGATAATCGATTACACCATTTGGATAACCGATTACAAATACAGTAAATAATTACCCAGTTGGACAAAGCAGTTCGGAAATCGATTATACTTTTTGAGTAATTGATTACTTCCTGTGAAAATCAATTACGCAATTTGACAGCCTTGTTGGGTAATCGATTACATCGATTAAGTAATCGATTATTGAGAGATGTTACACCAGTTTTCAGATTCAAACCACACAACTTTCAACCCAAGCCAAATGGTTTCATTCCAAAAAATTCCTACCTTTTTGTAGAGGTATTTTGGTTGATTGTAAAATCTATATAAAGGTATTGACACTCATTTCATATACACACAATCAATATATAACTCAGATTCAACTCACTTACTAAAACTATAAACGTTCTGAAATACTTGTTCTATACTTGGTGCAACTCGTTCATAATTTTTAGAACTTGTTTTTGCAAATTTGTCTTCAGTGTTATTGCAAGTTATTCAAACATTCTGAGCATTAGTACTAAATTAAATATTGAGTTGTTGGATTGCAAGAGTTTATAAATTCAAAATATTGTAAAGGCAATTAATTGCCATTGTTAAACGTTTTCTTTATTCAAAGTATTGAATTACTTTATTTCACAAGGGTGTGATAAGAAAGGGGATAGAGTCATTTGGAAAGGGTGTTTTCCAAAAGTGATATATATGTTAGAGAGTGAGTAAGGTACAAGGGAATCTCGGGGTGAGAAATTGTAATTACTACTCTTAATATCTAGTGAAGAAATCTCTTGTGCTACAAGAGTAGTGGATGTAGCCTTCGGTGGACAAGAAGGTGAACCAATATAAAAATATATGTGTGCTCTCTTCTCCTTTATCTCCTTACATTTACTTGATTATTTCTACATATCCTTTTCCGCTGCTATTAACTCTTGAATTGTTCAGAAAAAGCAGTCAGAGTTTTAAACAACTAATTCACCCCCCTAGTTGTCATCTCAGTCTTACAATTGGCACGAGAGCTTTTTTGAGTAATTTATTCTCAAAACTGATCATGTTTCGAAGATGGCCGCAAGATCATTTCTAGGAGAAGGTTCCAACATCAATCGCCCTCCAAGCTTTGTTGGAGAATGCTACGACTTCTGGAAGATCAGAATGAGGATCTTCATAGAGTCTCAAGATCTAGACATTATGAATGCAATTGAGAAAGGACCCTATGAACCCTTCACATATATCAACAGTGTGAGGGAAGAGAAGCCGAAACCCTCATGGAATGATGAAGACAAGAAGAAAGTGCAATATGATCTAAAAGTAAAAAATATCCTCACTTCTGCACTTGGTATTGATGAATTCTTTAGAGTATCAAACTACAAATATACTAAAAAATGTGGGATACTCTAGAGACCACACACGAAGGAACCGAGGAGGTAAAAAGGTCGAGACTAAATACTCTTTCCTAGGAATACGAAATGTTTCGTATGAAGCCTATAGAGAAAGTACTTGATTTACAAAAGAGATTTGCTCACCTTACAAATCATCTCATTGCACTTGGAAAAACTTTATCAAATAGTGACTTGAACTTAAAAGTTCTAAGATCACTTACCAAAATATGGCAACCAAAAGTTACAGCCATTTCTGAAAAGAAAAGTTTGTCAAAAATGTCGCTGACTGCTTTGTTTGGTAAATTGTAGGAACATGAATTAGAACTAAGTCAACTTGAACAACATGAAGAGCAAGAAAAGAAGAAGAAAAATATCTCTCTCAAAGCAAAGGTGGATAGATATGATTCATCAGGATATGAATCTGAAAAGGAAGAGATGGAAGACATGAATTTGTTCGTAAAGAAGTTCAGCAAGATCCTTAAAAGGAACAAAGGTGCTAAAACTGAACAAATGAAGAAATTTACCAAGAACAATGATGCTTCCACTTCAAACCAAAACTTTACCGGCTTTAAATGTGGCAAGCCTAGTCATATGAAAATGGACTGTCCAAATCTGAAGAGGAAAGCCTTCAAGGGTAAGAATGAAATGAAGATTGGACAAAGAGCCTACATAGCTTGGGAAGATAATGATACGAGTTCCACCTCTGAACCAGAAAATGAAGAACAAGCACATCTCTCACTCATGGCATCTCATCACTCTGATGATGAAGAGGCAACTGAATCTAACCTATTTTCTTCTTCTGAATTACAAATTGCATTTAATGATTTACATGATGAATACGTCAAACTCATCAAACTATTTTTAAAACAAAAAACTGAGTTAGAAGCATTCAGAAATAAACCATCACCATCTTCATGTCAAAAATGCATTACTCTTGAAAAGAAAATTTTAACGTTAAGTCTTGAACTAATCGTTGCTATAAAAAGTGATCATGAGGGAGAATTTCAAAATGCTACTTTTGAAGAATTTTGTGATGATCTAGGTATCCATCACAATTTTTATACTCCTAGAACACCACAACAAAATGGTGTTGTAGAGAGAAAGAATCAGTCCTTAGAAGAACTTGCTCGTACAATGTTGAATAAAACTAATCTCCCAAAATATTTTTGGGCTGATGCAATTAATACGGCTTGTTATGTTTCAAACAGAGTTCTCATCAGACCTATTCTCAAGAACACCCCCTATGAACTCTTTAAAGGTAAAAAGCCAAACATTTCTCATTTGCAAGTATTTGGTTGTAAATGTTTTTTTTTTAAAATAATGGAAAAGATAACTTATTGATGCAAAAGCTGATGCAGGACTCTTCCTAGGCTACTCTCTTACGAGTAAAGCTTATAGAATTTTCAATAAAAGAACTTTAGCCATGGAAGAATCTGTTCATGTATCTTTTGATAAAACCAATCATATAATAAAGGATGGGATAACTCTTGATGAAGAGCACTTGCCAAGTTCCCCTTCAGAGAATGATTCTTTTACCAATGCAACAACCAATACTAAGCACTTGAAAATGGATGATACTCTATCCATGGCTTGTGAAAACGTAACTGGGTCATTCCCAATTCTTATGTCACATTCTAACTCATGTAGGTAAACCACATAATCATCAGAAATAGCAGATCGTCTTTTTCTTTGAGATTTTCTTAATGCTGTCTCTTGTGATTCTTCTACTATAGGTTCATCAACTTCATTTTCAGTAATAGGATTATTTTGTTGTTCTCCATCGGTACTAATCGGTTCAATAACTTGAGGAACAACATTATTAGGGACACAAGTAAGTAGAACTTGTACTCTCACTTCTTGAATTTCCACTTTACGTGGTGTTTCACTCCCACTAATCTCATCATTCTTAATGAACGTAGCATTCTTAGTCTCAACAATTCTTCTAGTATGGTTTGGACAATAAAATCTATACCCTTTTGATTTTTATAGATAACCACTGATTGTTCTTGCATCCGGTTTCTTTTCTTGTGGATTATAAATTCTAAATTTCGTCGGGCATCCTCAAACATGCAGGTGCCTTAAACTA
>NW_017723781.1:0-11726 GCF_001865875.1 Lupinus angustifolius
CTCAACAAAGATAAACTTTCAAAAACAAAGTATCCATGCTTTTAATAACAATAAATCTAGGATACATAAGCATCATCCCATATGCACCCATTGTAAGAACCATGGGCATACGCCGAACACTTGCATGATTAGAAAACATGGTGTGCTCTTAGGTCATTATAGATGGGTTGAGATAAATGCTAACCATGTAAGACCCAAAGAAAATTAGGTACCTAATACTCCTTAACTTATCTTGCCGGAAAATTTGAGAGTCGCCTGCAATCTATTGTACTTGGACAGTGGCTGCTCAAAGTACATGACGGACGACAAAGATAAGTTCTTTGGAGTTGGTAGAATCAGAAAGCCACATTCAACAACTATAGAAGGAGTATTGCATGTTGAGGGACTCAAACACAACTTGTTGAGCATAAGCCAACTATGTGACAAAGGATTCAATGTGGCATTCTATCTTGATAAGTGCATCATCAAAAGTAAGGATTCTAAAAACTCTAAACTAATTGGTAAGAAGATAAATAATATATATGATATAGATTCTTCTTTACCAATAAATGTTTAGTTGCTAACAATAATCATGATGTATAGCTTTGCCATAGGAGAATTGCTCAAATTCATATGGATCATTTGAATAAACTGATTAAGAAATATTTAGTTGTTGGTTTACCCAAAATGAAGTTTGTTAAAGACAAACTATGTAGTGCTTGTCAAATGGGTAAACAAACAAAGACTTCTTTCAAACCTAAGCATATGATTTCTTCCAATAGACCATTGCAATTAGTACATATAGACTTATTTGGCCCCTCAAGGACCAAGAGTTATGGTGGTAACTATTACGCTCTTGTTATAGTAGACGATTTCTCAAGATATACTTGGACTCTATTCTTAGTTCATAAGAATGAGACATTCAACGCTTTTAGCAAATACGCTAAAAGAATTCAAAATGAAAAAATCTCTAAAAATCGTTGCTATAAAAAGTGATCATGAGGGAGAATTTCAAAATGCTACTTTTGAAGAATTTTGTGATGATCTAGGTATCCATCACAATTTTTATACTCCTAGAACACCACAACAAAATGGTGTTGTAGAGAGAAAGAATCAGTCCTTAGAAGAACTTGCTCGTACAATGTTGAATAAAACTAATCTCCCAAAATATTTTTGGGCTGATGCAATTAATACGGCTTGTTATGTTTCAAACAGAGTTCTCATCAGACCTATTCTCAAGAACACCCCCTATGAACTCTTTAAAGGTAAAAAGCCAAACATTTCTCATTTGCAAGTATTTGGTTGTAAATGTTTTTTTTTTAAAATAATGGAAAAGATAACTTATTGATGCAAAAGCTGATGCAGGACTCTTCCTAGGCTACTCTCTTACGAGTAAAGCTTATAGAATTTTCAATAAAAGAACTTTAGCCATGGAAGAATCTGTTCATGTATCTTTTGATAAAACCAATCATATAATAAAGGATGGGATAACTCTTGATGAAGAGCACTTGCCAAGTTCCCCTTCAGAGAATGATTCTTTTACCAATGCAACAACCAATACTAAGCACTTGAAAATGGATGATACTCTATCCATGGCTTGTGAAAACGTAACTGGGTCATTCCCAATTCTTATGTCACATTCTAACTCATGTAGGTAAACCACATAATCATCAGAAATAGCAGATCGTCTTTTTCTTTGAGATTTTCTTAATGCTGTCTCTTGTGATTCTTCTACTATAGGTTCATCAACTTCATTTTCAGTAATAGGATTATTTTGTTGTTCTCCATCGGTACTAATCGGTTCAATAACTTGAGGAACAACATTATTAGGGACACAAGTAAGTAGAACTTGTACTCTCACTTCTTGAATTTCCACTTTACGTGGTGTTTCACTCCCACTAATCTCATCATTCTTAATGAACGTAGCATTCTTAGTCTCAACAATTCTTCTAGTATGGTTTGGACAATAAAATCTATACCCTTTTGATTTTTATAGATAACCACTGATTGTTCTTGCATCCGGTTTCTTTTCTTGTGGATTATAAATTCTAAATTTCGTCGGGCATCCTCAAACATGCAGGTGCCTTAAACTAGGTTTCCTTCTTGTCAACAGTTCAAAAGGAGTCTTTGGAACTGCCTTACTAGGAACCCTATTTAATAAATGTATGACGGTCTTTAAAGCATAAGTCCACAATGAAATAGTTAAATATTAATTACTCAACATACTCCTAATCATATTCAACAATGTTCTATTATACCTTTCTGATACACCATTTTGTTGTGGTGGACCCAACATTGTGTATTGTGCGCATATGCCACGACTTTCAAGGAATTTGGAAAATGGTCTTGGATGTCGTCCATTTTCATCATATCTTCCATAATACTCACCACCTCGATCGGACATGATAATTTTCTCCTTTTTATCTAATTGTCTTCCAACTTCAGTAATGTAAATCTCTAAGACTTTTAACGCTTGAGATTTATCAAAAAATAAATAGATATGTCCATAACGTGAATAATCATCAATGAATGTAATGAAGTATTTTTCCTTATTGAAAGAATTAATATCAAAAGGTCCATAAATATCTGTGTATAATTTTAAGAAGCTTAGTGCTTCTTGTGGCTCCACTATAGAAGGAATATTATATGTCGAAGGACTCAAGCACAACTTGTTGAGTATAAGTCAATTATGCGACAAAGGATTTCATGTGTGTTTTGTTTGTTTACCTTTAATACAATCCACACAAATATTCATATCAGTAAAATCTAAATCTAGAAGGATTTCATTCTTTACTAATCATTTCATTCTTTCTTTGGAAATATGTCTCAAACGTTTATGCCACAAGTAAGCATATCGTTCATCAATTAAGCCACACTTAATTCCAATGTTATGATGAAAATAATATTTATATGATTGACATAGATTCTTCTTTACCAATAAAACTTTAGTTTCTAATAATAAAAATGATGTATGGCTTTGACATAGGAGAATTCCTCATATTCATAAGGTTCATTTGAATAAATTGATTAAGAAAGATTTAATTATTGGTTTACCCAAAATGAAGTTTGTTAAAGACAAACTATGTAGTGCTTGTCAAATGGGTAAACAAACAAAGACTTCTTTCAAACCTAAGCATATGATTTCTTCCAATAGACCATTGCAATTAGTACATATAGACTTATTTGGCCCCTCAAGGACCAAGAGTTATGGTGGTAACTATTACGCTCTTGTTATAGTAGACGATTTCTCAAGATATACTTGGACTCTATTCTTAGTTCATAAGAATGAGACATTCAACGCTTTTAGCAAATACGCTAAAAGAATTCAAAATGAAAAAATCTCTAAAAATCGTTGCTATAAAAAGTGATCATGAGGGAGAATTTCAAAATGCTACTTTTGAAGAATTTTGTGATGATCTAGGTATCCATCACAATTTTTATACTCCTAGAACACCACAACAAAATGGTGTTGTAGAGAGAAAGAATCAGTCCTTAGAAGAACTTGCTCGTACAATGTTGAATAAAACTAATCTCCCAAAATATTTTTGGGCTGATGCAATTAATACGGCTTGTTATGTTTCAAACAGAGTTCTCATCAGACCTATTCTCAAGAACACCCCCTATGAACTCTTTAAAGGTAAAAAGCCAAACATTTCTCATTTGCAAGTATTTGGTTGTAAATGTTTTTTTTTTAAAATAATGGAAAAGATAACTTATTGATGCAAAAGCTGATGCAGGACTCTTCCTAGGCTACTCTCTTACGAGTAAAGCTTATAGAATTTTCAATAAAAGAACTTTAGCCATGGAAGAATCTGTTCATGTATCTTTTGATAAAACCAATCATATAATAAAGGATGGGATAACTCTTGATGAAGAGCACTTGCCAAGTTCCCCTTCAGAGAATGATTCTTTTACCAATGCAACAACCAATACTAAGCACTTGAAAATGGATGATACTCTATCCATGGCTTGTGAAAACGTAACTGGGTCATTCCCAATTCTTATGTCACATTCTAACTCATGTAGGTAAACCACATAATCATCAGAAATAGCAGATCGTCTTTTTCTTTGAGATTTTCTTAATGCTGTCTCTTGTGATTCTTCTACTATAGGTTCATCAACTTCATTTTCAGTAATAGGATTATTTTGTTGTTCTCCATCGGTACTAATCGGTTCAATAACTTGAGGAACAACATTATTAGGGACACAAGTAAGTAGAACTTGTACTCTCACTTCTTGAATTTCCACTTTACGTGGTGTTTCACTCCCACTAATCTCATCATTCTTAATGAACGTAGCATTCTTAGTCTCAACAATTCTTCTAGTATGGTTTGGACAATAAAATCTATACCCTTTTGATTTTTATAGATAACCACTGATTGTTCTTGCATCCGGTTTCTTTTCTTGTGGATTATAAATTCTAAATTTCGTCGGGCATCCTCAAACATGCAGGTGCCTTAAACTAGGTTTCCTTCTTGTCAACAGTTCAAAAGGAGTCTTTGGAACTGCCTTACTAGGAACCCTATTTAATAAATGTATGACGGTCTTTAAAGCATAAGTCCACAATGAAATAGTTAAATATTAATTACTCAACATACTCCTAATCATATTCAACAATGTTCTATTATACCTTTCTGATACACCATTTTGTTGTGGTGGACCCAACATTGTGTATTGTGCGCATATGCCACGACTTTCAAGGAATTTGGAAAATGGTCTTGGATGTCGTCCATTTTCATCATATCTTCCATAATACTCACCACCTCGATCGGACATGATAATTTTCTCCTTTTTATCTAATTGTCTTCCAACTTCAGTAATGTAAATCTCTAAGACTTTTAACGCTTGAGATTTATCAAAAAATAAATAGATATGTCCATAACGTGAATAATCATCAATGAATGTAATGAAGTATTTTTCCTTATTGAAAGAATTAATATCAAAAGGTCCATAAATATCTGTGTATAATTTTAAGAAGCTTAGTGCTTCTTGTGGCTCCATTCTTTGTATGTTTTGTTTGTTTACCTTTAATACAATCCACACAAATATTCATATCAGTAAAATCTAAATCTAGAAGGATTTCATTCTTTACTAATCATTTCATTCTTTCTTTGGAAATATGTCTCAAACGTTTATGCCACAAGTAAGCATATCGTTCATCAATTAAGCCACACTTAATTCCAATGTTATGATGAAAGGTTAAAAGTGTTTTAGAAAAAAGATTATCAAGATTTAACTTGTACAATCCATCACATAATATACCATTGCCAATTAAATGAGTATATTTATACAAACTGAAACATTCATTACCAAATTTAAAAGAGTATCCAACAACATCAAGTTTAGATAAAGAAACCAAATCCCTAGATATATTAGGTACATAAAGGATTTCAAGTAAATCTAAATGATGTTCAATGTCAAAGATTAAACGATAAGTCATGACGGCTTCCACTAGAACCTTCACTCTATTTCCCACAAAGAAAAAGTTCATTTGGTCTTGTAGTTCGGGTCGTAATTCTTGCATAGTATTAGAAATATGAACAGGATATCCAGAGTCAATCCACCAAATATTATAAGGAACTTTTGGATACTTGGACTCTATTCTTAGTTCATAAGAATGAGACATTCAACGCTTTTAGCAAATACGCTAAAAGAATTCAAAATGAAAAAATCTCTAAAAATCGTTGCTATAAAAAGTGATCATGAGGGAGAATTTCAAAATGCTACTTTTGAAGAATTTTGTGATGATCTAGGTATCCATCACAATTTTTATACTCCTAGAACACCACAACAAAATGGTGTTGTAGAGAGAAAGAATCAGTCCTTAGAAGAACTTGCTCGTACAATGTTGAATAAAACTAATCTCCCAAAATATTTTTGGGCTGATGCAATTAATACGGCTTGTTATGTTTCAAACAGAGTTCTCATCAGACCTATTCTCAAGAACACCCCCTATGAACTCTTTAAAGGTAAAAAGCCAAACATTTCTCATTTGCAAGTATTTGGTTGTAAATGTTTTTTTTTTAAAATAATGGAAAAGATAACTTATTGATGCAAAAGCTGATGCAGGACTCTTCCTAGGCTACTCTCTTACGAGTAAAGCTTATAGAATTTTCAATAAAAGAACTTTAGCCATGGAAGAATCTGTTCATGTATCTTTTGATAAAACCAATCATATAATAAAGGATGGGATAACTCTTGATGAAGAGCACTTGCCAAGTTCCCCTTCAGAGAATGATTCTTTTACCAATGCAACAACCAATACTAAGCACTTGAAAATGGATGATACTCTATCCATGGCTTGTGAAAACGTAACTGGGTCATTCCCAATTCTTATGTCACATTCTAACTCATGTAGGTAAACCACATAATCATCAGAAATAGCAGATCGTCTTTTTCTTTGAGATTTTCTTAATGCTGTCTCTTGTGATTCTTCTACTATAGGTTCATCAACTTCATTTTCAGTAATAGGATTATTTTGTTGTTCTCCATCGGTACTAATCGGTTCAATAACTTGAGGAACAACATTATTAGGGACACAAGTAAGTAGAACTTGTACTCTCACTTCTTGAATTTCCACTTTACGTGGTGTTTCACTCCCACTAATCTCATCATTCTTAATGAACGTAGCATTCTTAGTCTCAACAATTCTTCTAGTATGGTTTGGACAATAAAATCTATACCCTTTTGATTTTTATAGATAACCACTGATTGTTCTTGCATCCGGTTTCTTTTCTTGTGGATTATAAATTCTAAATTTCGTCGGGCATCCTCAAACATGCAGGTGCCTTAAACTAGGTTTCCTTCTTGTCAACAGTTCAAAAGGAGTCTTTGGAACTGCCTTACTAGGAACCCTATTTAATAAATGTATGACGGTCTTTAAAGCATAAGTCCACAATGAAATAGTTAAATATTAATTACTCAACATACTCCTAATCATATTCAACAATGTTCTATTATACCTTTCTGATACACCATTTTGTTGTGGTGGACCCAACATTGTGTATTGTGCGCATATGCCACGACTTTCAAGGAATTTGGAAAATGGTCTTGGATGTCGTCCATTTTCATCATATCTTCCATAATACTCACCACCTCGATCGGACATGATAATTTTCTCCTTTTTATCTAATTGTCTTCCAACTTCAGTAATGTAAATCTCTAAGACTTTTAACGCTTGAGATTTATCAAAAAATAAATAGATATGTCCATAACGTGAATAATCATCAATGAATGTAATGAAGTATTTTTCCTTATTGAAAGAATTAATATCAAAAGGTCCATAAATATCTGTGTATAATTTTAAGAAGCTTAGTGCTTCTTGTGGCTCCATTCTTTGTATGTTTTGTTTGTTTACCTTTAATACAATCCACACAAATATTCATATCAGTAAAATCTAAATCTAGAAGGATTTCATTCTTTACTAATCATTTCATTCTTTCTTTGGAAATATGTCTCAAACGTTTATGCCACAAGTAAGCATATCGTTCATCAATTAAGCCACACTTAATTCCAATGTTATGATGAAAGGTTAAAAGTGTTTTAGAAAAAAGATTATCAAGATTTAACTTGTACAATCCATCACATAATATACCATTGCCAATTAAATGAGTATATTTATACAAACTGAAACATTCATTACCAAATTTAAAAGAGTATCCAACAACATCAAGTTTAGATAAAGAAACCAAATCCCTAGATATATTAGGTACATAAAGGATTTCAAGTAAATCTAAATGATGTTCAATGTCAAAGATTAAACGATAAGTCATGACGGCTTCCACTAGAACCTTCACTCTATTTCCCACAAAGAAAAAGTTCATTTGGTCTTGTAGTTCGGGTCGTAATTCTTGCATAGTATTAGAAATATGAACAGGATATCCAGAGTCAATCCACCAAATATTATAAGGAACTTTTGGTAAGTTTGATTCAAAACATACATAAGCACTAGACTTACCTTTCTTTTCAAACCAACCTTTGCATTTTGAACAATCCCTTTGGAAATGTCCAATCTTTCTACAGAAATAACATATGTTATCATGATGTTCCTTCTTGTAGATTTGAGAAGAGGACTCATTTATCTTTAAGAGTCCATTCCCTTTCTTATCATGTTTCGAAGAACTTGCTCGTACAATGTTGAATAAAACTAATCTCCCAAAATATTTTTGGGCTGATGCAATTAATACGGCTTGTTATGTTTCAAACAGAGTTCTCATCAGACCTATTCTCAAGAACACCCCCTATGAACTCTTTAAAGGTAAAAAGCCAAACATTTCTCATTTGCAAGTATTTGGTTGTAAATGTTTTTTTTTTAAAATAATGGAAAAGATAACTTATTGATGCAAAAGCTGATGCAGGACTCTTCCTAGGCTACTCTCTTACGAGTAAAGCTTATAGAATTTTCAATAAAAGAACTTTAGCCATGGAAGAATCTGTTCATGTATCTTTTGATAAAACCAATCATATAATAAAGGATGGGATAACTCTTGATGAAGAGCACTTGCCAAGTTCCCCTTCAGAGAATGATTCTTTTACCAATGCAACAACCAATACTAAGCACTTGAAAATGGATGATACTCTATCCATGGCTTGTGAAAACGTAACTGGGTCATTCCCAATTCTTATGTCACATTCTAACTCATGTAGGTAAACCACATAATCATCAGAAATAGCAGATCGTCTTTTTCTTTGAGATTTTCTTAATGCTGTCTCTTGTGATTCTTCTACTATAGGTTCATCAACTTCATTTTCAGTAATAGGATTATTTTGTTGTTCTCCATCGGTACTAATCGGTTCAATAACTTGAGGAACAACATTATTAGGGACACAAGTAAGTAGAACTTGTACTCTCACTTCTTGAATTTCCACTTTACGTGGTGTTTCACTCCCACTAATCTCATCATTCTTAATGAACGTAGCATTCTTAGTCTCAACAATTCTTCTAGTATGGTTTGGACAATAAAATCTATACCCTTTTGATTTTTATAGATAACCACTGATTGTTCTTGCATCCGGTTTCTTTTCTTGTGGATTATAAATTCTAAATTTCGTCGGGCATCCTCAAACATGCAGGTGCCTTAAACTAGGTTTCCTTCTTGTCAACAGTTCAAAAGGAGTCTTTGGAACTGCCTTACTAGGAACCCTATTTAATAAATGTATGACGGTCTTTAAAGCATAAGTCCACAATGAAATAGTTAAATATTAATTACTCAACATACTCCTAATCATATTCAACAATGTTCTATTATACCTTTCTGATACACCATTTTGTTGTGGTGGACCCAACATTGTGTATTGTGCGCATATGCCACGACTTTCAAGGAATTTGGAAAATGGTCTTGGATGTCGTCCATTTTCATCATATCTTCCATAATACTCACCACCTCGATCGGACATGATAATTTTCTCCTTTTTATCTAATTGTCTTCCAACTTCAGTAATGTAAATCTCTAAGACTTTTAACGCTTGAGATTTATCAAAAAATAAATAGATATGTCCATAACGTGAATAATCATCAATGAATGTAATGAAGTATTTTTCCTTATTGAAAGAATTAATATCAAAAGGTCCATAAATATCTGTGTATAATTTTAAGAAGCTTAGTGCTTCTTGTGGCTCCATTCTTTGTATGTTTTGTTTGTTTACCTTTAATACAATCCACACAAATATTCATATCAGTAAAATCTAAATCTAGAAGGATTTCATTCTTTACTAATCATTTCATTCTTTCTTTGGAAATATGTCTCAAACGTTTATGCCACAAGTAAGCATATCGTTCATCAATTAAGCCACACTTAATTCCAATGTTATGATGAAAGGTTAAAAGTGTTTTAGAAAAAAGATTATCAAGATTTAACTTGTACAATCCATCACATAATATACCATTGCCAATTAAATGAGTATATTTATACAAACTGAAACATTCATTACCAAATTTAAAAGAGTATCCAACAACATCAAGTTTAGATAAAGAAACCAAATCCCTAGATATATTAGGTACATAAAGGATTTCAAGTAAATCTAAATGATGTTCAATGTCAAAGATTAAACGATAAGTCATGACGGCTTCCACTAGAACCTTCACTCTATTTCCCACAAAGAAAAAGTTCATTTGGTCTTGTAGTTCGGGTCGTAATTCTTGCATAGTATTAGAAATATGAACAGGATATCCAGAGTCAATCCACCAAATATTATAAGGAACTTTTGGTAAGTTTGATTCAAAACATACATAAGCACTAGACTTACCTTTCTTTTCAAACCAACCTTTGCATTTTGAACAATCCCTTTGGAAATGTCCAATCTTTCTACAGAAATAACATATGTTATCATGATGTTCCTTCTTGTAGATTTGAGAAGAGGACTCATTTATCTTTAAGAGTCCATTCCCTTTCTTATCATGTTTCGTACTGACTTTCTTTCTAGCTCCTTGATGATTAACATAATTGATGGAATGATTTCATTGACATCTCATTCTGGTTTTCTCTTGAACTAACATACTATGCAATTCATGTACATTCCATTTATCTTTCAAGGTGTTATAGATCATTTGGAAATGACCATATTCAATGGGTAATGAATTTAGTATAAATTCCACAATGAAGTTTTCATCCACATCCATTCTGGATGTCTTAAGTCTTGCTACAATCTTTGTCATTTCAATGACATGTTCATGCATAGTACGAGAACCATCAAATTTCATGGTAGCCAATGTACTCATTAGTGTCCCAGCAAGAGACATGTTAGCAGTTTGAGAGTGCTCTTCTCCAAACTTTACCATTTCTTTAGCACTTTCAATTTTAGGAAGAGTTGACTTAATGTTGCTAGCACTACTCATTCGCATATATATTAGACTTAATTTGTTTGATCTTTCCCAATTTCTATAATGAAATTTTATGTTCCTTAGTGCTTATATTAGTAATAACACTTACCTTATCTTCTCTAAGTGATAAATTCAAATTCATTACCCCAAGGTAAAATTGGATTTGTCCATTCCATTCAAAGAAGTTAATCCATTGAAAGTTGGAACAAATGACAATTGCGAATGCAAAGCAATAGGTACTGCAATCAATAAAATTAAACAAAAACATTAAGACCTTGAGTTGCATGCTAACATAATCCAGACTACTTCATCAATATATATTAATGTCTACCATTGGGTAATTCATCAATATATCATACTATACATTTTGATACTAAAAGAAAGTACATAATTTGGTATTGATACATACATACATTAGAAACATTTACTATCTTTGGATATATAACTAATGATGTATTTATACTACCAATATTTATGCACATTGATTATAAGTACAAACAATCAATCTTTGAGCGATTCTTAAATGTCTTACAATAATGAAGTTCAATTTACTCATAAACCAATGATTGTTGTATCATTCTTAGTATCAAATTAATGAGTAAATGAAATATAATCATACAATTTGGAATTAAATAACACAAAGATTTAACCACTTTGGTGATTAACAAATCTATCTTACAATAATTCCAAACAAATGAAATATGATCATACAATTTGGAATAAATTAACACAGAGATTTGACCACTTTGGTGTTTAACAAATCTATCATACAATAATTTCAAACATCTAACAAGGCATAATATTATACATATATATGACTCTCAAAATCACACATCAATTACAAATTTACATACACATTCATAAAACAATTGCAATAAAGCTTCAAATGAAATTGTAACTTAATTATATATATATATATATATATATA
>NW_017723782.1:0-4603 GCF_001865875.1 Lupinus angustifolius
CCTTCTCCTTTTCTCCTCTTGAATTTTAAACTAAAACTACAAAACTTACTTGAAATTAAAGCTCTAGACTAAGAAATGAAGAGAGAACTTCAGAGAGGTTTCTAGTGAGAGATTTCATTGTTTCAAGTGTTTTTGATCTCTCTTGCTCGAATGAAATGGTCTCTTATTTATAGGCCTCTCTGCTGGACTGCTAAGCATTTGGCCAAACCCTTCAGCATGGGTTTGGTCCCTTGACCAAGTAGCTTAGTCACCTCCTTATGCTTGACTCATCAAAGCTAGTTGTGGGCTATGGAACCAGCTAATGTGAGCTACTTCTAAAAAGCGTATGGTGGGTTACTTGAGGTGAGGTCATGGATGACTTCATGGTTTGCTTGATGGTTAAGTTAAGTCTGGTGCACACCGCTCAGCGCACCTGCTTCACTGCTAAGCTGCTTGTTCAACAGCTTCTGACCGTGCTGACTGAGACGTGGCCTGGTGCTTGCTGATCTGGTCAGGAGTCTAGTTCTCCGTTGAGTTGCTTGGTTGGACCGTTGAGCTGCTTGTTCAGCAGCTTGGGCTTGTGCCAAGATCGTGTCTAATCGTGTCAAGCTGATTTACTGACCGTGTCAGGTCTAGTCTGGTGCTAGGCTGAGCGGCTAAGCAGGTCCGCTCAGCTGCCTGGTTGAGCAGTTTGGTCTAGGTCAGGCTGGTGGCCAGGTCAAGCTGGTGTTCAGCTCAGCTCAGTGGGGCTTGTTCCATGCTTAGCTGCCTGATTGAACATCTTGATTTTTGACTTCTTTTGCTTTGTTGACCATGAGTCTTTCTATTTTCTTTTCTTTATTCTAAATCCTATAAAATACATATAAAAAAAAGTACACATACAAATATACAATATTGTGATATTTTATACAAAAGGTATTATTTTAAGTTGGTTTTTCTCAATTATGCTTAAGATAAGTGCCATAAAAGTGTATGAATTTTAGGTATGTTTGGCACTTATCAGTCTTAGAATGAATTATGCCCTCTTTCATGTAGAGGTCTTTTTCTAGTGCATAGCCCATAAAATGGTGCACATACCTTCTTCCTTCAGTTTATTACAACACAACCTTTCTTCCTTTCCTACTGGATGTGTAACTCGACGTCCTCATGTAATATATATGTTTTACTTATATCTTTGGGCATATTAGTTTAGTGACCAGTTAAACACAATAATGAGATCACTACAATGAGGATTTAGATAATACTACCCTTTTAAATTACCAGAATGGTTTAGTTCATCATACCTTAATCACAATCCTCTAGTTGTTTGTGGTGGATGTGGGAGAAGCTATATAAAACACTCTACACGTTCTTTTCCTGTGTATAAGAAAGAATACTAAATAAAACACTTAAGAAAATAGCAAGAAAGGAGAGAAAGCACTCATTATTACTAAGAAAGATTTCTTTGATTCAGATAGATGTGTCTTACAAAGAGATTAGTACATGTTTATATATTGGATGGAAAACCACCCCTGGTTTATTCTACATCCATAGTTTTCATTTCTTCAATCCTAGTTAGCTCTTCTCATGTGACCTTGCGGGTGATGTCACTTCTTGTCTCCCATTCTTATTGGGAATCTTTCAGACTATTATTTTCCTCTTTAGAGTTTACTGTTCACTTTTTCAGGCCTTCATCTGCCTAGTCATAGTTCTTTGTAATGTTTCATAATTATTTTTGCTAGAAGATGCTTTACTCGAGAATGTTAATATTGGTCGATGGTTCTTCATAGTCAATAATGTTTTCTCTTTCTTCACATATTGAGCACTTGTGCTCTGGATATTCGAACAATAGTCGACGTGCTAATTTTTTTGTTATTAGTGGCAAATCCATAATATTTGTTAGACTTTTATTGTATCATTTGTTAAATTTTGGGGCTCCTATGGATCTTCCTCCTACTAAGTATATACACGTAGTTGGTCCTGTGAAATAGACTCGTTGTTCTTCTTTGTTGTCTTTCAAAGTTCTCAGTATTTCTTTGAAAATTATTTCTAATTCGTGTGATCTGATAGTATGGAGCTTGTATTCAAAATCATCATGGTCTTCAATAAATAACTTTGTTTCTGGCTCATATTCGAACAGGGCGGTTGTAGTCCCAAATCTGATTAGATTTATTGGCGGATAAAATTATCTAGGGTTACTGCTGCTATAGTAGAATAACATATGACATATACTTTATTATGAGTTACGATATTGAAATAATGCTTGTTGCTTCTTAGACTGACTTTTGTAATAGTGATCATTCACACATATTATTTGAGGGATAGATAGTTTGGATTAATCCGTAACCGAATAATATTTTTACTAATTCTAGACTTGTTCCAGAATAAATAATTGCTTTGTTAAATGCATAATGAGAGATATATTTAATAGTTGGTGATCAAAGTTCGAGATAATTTATTTTTCTTAGTAATAGTCTTAGATAGTCGTACTGTTCCTTGGTGTTAAAAGTGGTACAGACTGTTCTTTTTTGGATCTTGGTCGGAGGTCTAACATTACTAGAACTATTTGAGACATATATTATTTTTTTGATCTTTGTTAGGTTTTTACTATTTCCGCCAATGACATTATTTGGCTGGGAGTTAATAATTGTTATGGTGGTATGGTGGTGTGAACTCCTTAAAATCAGTCTGAGTAGCTACTTCTTTGGTTGTTTTTTTTTTGGCTTAGCAGTTGTGATCTGATATCTGATAGAGATAGTGTAGTGTTTTGGATACTTTAATTAAATGAGGTCATTAATTTTTCAATAGTTTTAGTCAAATGGGCATGGACTAATTGGAGATTCATCTCCATATTACTGAGTCTTTTATCTAGTTGGTTGCTGAGGGACATAAATAGATTTGTTGATCCTCACTACGCCAGATTTCGTAATACACAACGACCATTCAATATCGCAATTTTGAACGACGTTGTTGAAAATGAGGCGGAAGAACATTAACAACGCATAATAAAGCAAGCACTGTCAATGTGTGTAACTTCCACAATGCATTCTTGACACATCGATGTTGAACATCAGTAACGTTAGCGCTGACTTGAATGAATTATGTTTAACATCGTATTTAGTAAAAAGCATTGTTAATATTAATAAATTCCACAAGGCATAAATAAGAAATCGATGTTGAAAATTACATAGTAACAACGTTTTCTTAATTATGTGTTGTTGATTTTATACGACTTTTTAAGTGTAAGAGATATTAATAGTTGAGTAGTTACACGTCTCTTCGTTTGTTGAAATATTAATGGCTGAGTGGTTATGTGTCTCTTTGTTTGTTGAAATATTAATGGTTGAGTGGTTATGCGTCTCTTCGTTTGTTGAAATATTAATGGTTGCTCATCTATAAATATTGTGATTCACTTCATGTTATATTTCATTAATAAGAGTATGTATTTTTATAGGAGTATGTTCATGAAGATAACAAACAACAAATATCAACAACTTGAAGTGTTAAAGTTGTGTTTATGTTTCAGAATCATGTCAATGAGGTCTTTAACATCTTTTGATTTGGCAAACGAATCCATATTTCAGAAGGAAAATGACTGTTATACAAGATTTGCATTAGATGAAGATTTAATTTTTAAATTATTGAGTTCATTCATCTACCAAATCTTTGAGTTCATTTATTTCATTCATTGTAATCTACCAAATCAAGATTTCAGAAGGAAATTAAAGTGGTTGTTATACAAGATTTGCGAGAGATGAATAATTAATTTAACTTGTCATATTGGAGTTCATTATATGTAAGACATTTCCTCGATGTTATGCATATTGAGGAAAATGTGTTTGAAAGTCTCCTTGGTACCTTACTCAATGTCCTTGGTAAGACCAAAGATGGCTTGAATGCAAGGTTGGACTTGGTTAGTATGGGAATAAGAAAGGAATTGGGGCCGATAATGAAGGGAAAACATATATTTCAATCTCCAACAGCTTATACTTTGTCGAGGAAGGAGAAAATGGAATTTTGTAAATTTCTTCATGGTGTTAAAGTTCTTGAGGGGTACTCTTCCANCTTCCAACATTCAGAACCTCGTATCAATGAAAGAGCTCAAGTTAAAAGGTCTTAAGTCTCATGATTGTTATGTACTTATGGAGCAATTCTTGCCTATTGGAATACGGTCAATTCTACCTAAAAAAGTTCGAGGAACCATAACTAGGTTATGCTTCTTCTTCAAGGCAATTTGTAGCAAAGTGATTGACCTTGAGAAATTATATGCATTGCAAAGACAAAGTATTTTGACTTTGTGTTAGCTTGAAATGTATTTCCCACCTTCTTTTTTTAACATAATGGTTCATCTAAGCATTCATCTTTTCACAACTATGTGGCCATTCCTATATGAGATGGATGTACCCATTTTAGCATTATATGAAGTCATTAAAAGGGCATGTGAAGAATCAATCAAGACCAGAGGCTTGTATTGTCGAGTGATTTGTTGTTGAAGAAGCTCTTGATTTTTGTACCGGATACCTTACCGATAGTGATTTCATGGGCACTCCAAATCCTCGATTTTCAAAAAAAAAAACGTTTTGTGAAGGTATTACTAGGAATAAAATATTGACTATAACAAGAACCGAATTGGAGCAAGCGCACT
>NW_017723783.1:0-31193 GCF_001865875.1 Lupinus angustifolius
AAAGTGGCTAAAAAATCACATTGATGAGGAGTTGAATATAAATGCACATCCGGTTTTCGAAAGATTGAAATGGTTAGCCAATGGTCCAAGTATTCATGTGTTATGCTACACTAATTACCTAATTAATGAGTTGACAATTTATACGAAAAAAACAAGATGATCAAAGTAAAATGTAAGATAGTGGTGTGACTCTTGTTGCTCGAACTTTACACATGTCAAGTGCAAAAGATAGAAACCCAATATATGCGAACATGTCATACTTTGGAATAATTGAACAAATATGAGAATTGGATTACACAATGTTTCCGATGCCAGTTTTTTATTGTATGTGGGTTGATAAGAACAATGGTTTCCGAGTTGATGAGTTAGAGTTCATGCAGGTGGATCTTAATAGACCAGGATATAAAGATGAACAATTTATTCTAGCATCACAAGCTCAACAAGTATTCTATGTTAGCGACCCAGCTGATATGAAAAGGTCAATTGTTCTTTTAACTAACAAAATAATCGTCAATAATATTGATGACAAAAAATATAAAGATATTGATGAAGATAATCCTTTTTTGGGACATATCAGTCGCGTGAGAGTGGACCAACTATGGATGATGATTTATATACAAGATATGATCACGATGAAAGGCTTTGGGTAAATGTTCCTCCAAACAAGGATGACCTTACAAGCCAAAAAGAATCAAAGAAAAGGAAAAGGTAGATGCAAATAGTCTTTGTATAATTATAACTTAATTTTGATTGTTTGTAATTTCTATAATTTTGTTTCTTTGTAAATTGTGTAATTTTTTTTTTATTTGTAATTATGTACTCTGTGAAAACATAATTGACGTGATATTCATTGTTTGTAGTTTGTATTGATGTTAATAAAATAAACTTCTTGCATGTATTAATGTGTCTGTGTTGTTCAGAATATATAAATGTATGTGTTGTTGAGAATGTCTTTTATGCTAATAAATGTATATACAAGTATATATTAATTTATACAAATCAACATGGAATTCTAGGGAAAGCTCTGACATGTGTTGTTGTAAAGGATAAATACAACAGTGCTTTTTATAGACAGTGATGTTGTACATTCTTAATAAACATCGCTATGTGTGTGTTGCGTTATTGTATTAAGGTGTTGTTTGAGAATATTTATGAATAATACAACAACAATTTTCTGTTAATGTGTTGTTATATATATGAACTACAACAGCCAACGATAAGCATTGTTAATAAGACCTATAAAATGCGTTGTTTATGTAAGACCTATATGACAGCGCTTTGTAAACGATGCGTTGTTGTATTTGTGCACTATATGACAACACTTTTCGTGTGATGTGTTGTGTTATATATTCAATACAACAATGTTTGAGATGAGCTGTTAATGAGGACAATATACTACTGCAGTCAAATAGAAAACACATGAAAGCGCTATTATACATCTAAAATAAGCGATGTTGAATGACAACTCTGGCGTAGTGCCTCCCTGTAGCTCCTTGGATAATTGTGTTCGGTATAGTTGAATTTGTATTCTGCATAGTTGAATTCTCCATATTAAGATTTTATGCCATCTGTAACAAAGTCATTAGTAATTTTCTCCTATTCGACTCAAATAACTAGCTACTAAATTGTTTCTTCCTTATATAAATTCAATTTCATAATCATAGTAAGCCAAATCACTTAGTCATTTAATCAACATTTTATTCGTCAATCTAATGATTTTTATTAATTTATCTAACTAGTGTTTTACTTGAGTATTATCTGTCCTAATTAAAAATTTGGTATTTACTATAAACAATTCGAATTTTTTCTATAGCCTTTATTATTGCTAAAAACTCATTTTAAGTGTAGTAGTGTTTGCTTTGACTATCATTAAATTTCACTACAATATTTTGTTATTACTTCTTCTTTTCTTTCATTTTCATGGTACAATGTCACTCCCAATAACTCTCTGATGCACCTATATAGATAATCCATCTTAAATTAGCATCAATTGGTATAATTAATTTAGGCAAATGTTGACATAATTTTTTGATTTGACCTATTATAATTTTATATTATCATCCATTACCAATCTACAATTTTCCCCAGCTAACTTAGATATTTTGGCTGTTAATTTTGACAAATTTAGAATATAATTCCTTGTATGGTTTACTAATCCTATGCATGATTGTAATTCTTTTTTTGTTTTAATCCTAGGAAAATCTTCCACTTTTTTGGTTATGTGTTCTTGTGATTTTATCCCATCTTGTGATATAATTTGTCCTAAAAATCATATCTTAGTTTTTCTTAATTATGCCTTTTGGGGTGATATATCTAGCCCTTTTTGTTCTACGAGATCCATAAACTTTTTTAGATGGATCTCATGAACCTCTTGGTTATATGATAATATTAAGATATCATCTATATAGATTACAGCAAATCCTCTTAATGATAATAATAACTTTGAAACATATTCTTGGAATATACTTGGACTATTATGGAATCTCATTGGTAATATGTTCCACTCATATAGTCCTTCAGATGTACTAAAATCAATATATTTCTTACTCTCTTCTTCTAACTTTATTTGGAAAAATCCTTATTTGCAATCAAATTTGCTAAATATTTTTTCCCTCTTATTTGATTGCACAATAATTCTATCTTAGGTATGAGATACCTATTTCTAGCGGCTAACTTATTTAACTTAGTATAATTTATAACTAACTTTGACTTCCCTCTTTTTTTCCTTACTGTGCTTTATTACTATCATGTCCAGTGATGAATATTCTGGTCTACTTTCTCTTATAAGCCCATATTTTTTCATTTCATTTATGTGCATTATAAATTATTGTTTGTCTCTCTCTGTCCAAGGATAAGGTTTACATTTTATTTCTTTACTATAATCATTTAATTCTATTTTGGCTATAGGCCTAGATTTTTCCAATGAACTAGTGGGTTGTCACTATAGTTGTCTTCTAATCTCTATTCTATTGTCTTTTGGGTTTCTATGGTAGATGTAGTTGCTAGATGTTGTTTTATCTCTATAGGTTTATTGTTTGGTAAAAACTGAACTTCTTCTGTACTATATTTCTTTTGGAATTTCTCATCCTTTCTCCTATAAGGCCTAGTTATTCTTAAGCCATAAACCCTATGTTTACATGGTGTGGTTAATGTTGATACTTTAGTATTTCTTTCTAATGACATATAATTTTACAAGAAATCCAATCCCAATAGTATGTCACATGTGTTTTCGTTAAATTGGTATAACATTGATTTTTAACTTATATTGTCCTATCTGAATAGGTATATCGGTAGCTCCTAATTCCATAATATGTATTTCTTGTCCTATTGTACTCATCCTTAATGGGGTTTTAGTTTTTTCCATGGTTCTGGTGGCAAAATATTACATTTTGATGTTGTTATATTTGCTCCAGTGTCTACTAATACATGATATTTTCTAGCCCTATATTTTTCATAATTAAATTTAACCAATATATAATATAGACTCATTAGATATCTTGTTTATATTTTTGTAGAATTATTGTTTGGGCATTGTCCCTTCCTCTTCTATCTCTAAATTGTTGTCTGTTAGTTCACTACGCCAGAATAGCAAAATAACAACGCCTAAAATTGTCATTCAATAACGCTTATTAGGTGTTGTCTATACGAGTATAATAGAATATAGAATTATATTCAACATTGCTTTTGAAGTATTATAGAAAATAAACATTTAACCACACTCACTGAAGCAATCGTTATTAAATGTCTACTTTTAAATAAAGCAAAATTTCTCTCAGACATTATATCATACACATAACAAGCATGTCCAATTCCACCACATTTACTAGAGATTTAACAATATAAACATCATTATGAAGACCCTATTCATAAACAATTTCATGAACTGATCTCGTTTAGTTCAAATCCATTAACCGAGAAGATTATATGCAGTAATGAAATGAATGAAGGTGATGAAGATGTAATGGACAAATCTATGAATTTCTTCTCTCCCTTAACTAAAGAAATAAAAAGACAGAAAGACATAGTTTAGGTTCAACATCAAATTAAAATTTACATAGAAAATATGATGAAAAAATAGTAGCCAAATGCAAGAAATACATATAGAGATTGCAAGTTTGGTAAATCACCAACAGCTTCACCGAGCTTCAACTTTGATATTTCCTATATTATAAAATAAGCAGTTAACATAGATGTTAATGCAAGCAACAAGAGTGAATCAAAGAAAAATGAATAAGGTAAAATAAGATAATGATTCATCTTGTACCATTGCAAAAAATTATCCGATTAACAATGGCTATTATACCACAAAACCATGGCAAAATACAACAGCCACATTTTCCTCTATCCTAGCAATTACCGGCGTTGCAAAAATTTTGCCACGATCTATCTATGATATAGTTATGTCTTCATCAAGTGTGATAACATTTCTTTAACCATAGCTTCAACCGTGGCTAATGTGACTACACCCGTGGCTAATATATATACTATTAATTTAACCACTTCCTCATCCTCTCTAACAATCATTATATTCCATAAAATAATGATAAATTTATTAATGAAATTAAATATTTACAAGCTAAAATTGATTCTCAATTTACAAAATATTATTTCCTTTCACATTTCTTTCTATCATAAAAAGAAAGCAAGATAAATAAATAAGGAGGTCTATATAAATAAGAAGGTGTATTTTAGCACATAAAACATAGTGCTAATTTATATAACAAATGAGTCCCTTCATAAATATGAGATATCTCAGCTACTCAATTCCAAACAAGAATTTGAACATCACTTAAAGAAGCTCTCAGCTTCAACAATCATAAGTCTTCTAACCTCTGTAAAAATTAACAAAATTGAATTTGCTTAAGGACCTAAGTTTTGTTATAAAACAACTAAGGGATTAAACCTTTATTGTCACTAATCAAGCAATTCAACTTTATTAAAAAAATTACTTTTTTTGGTATGTGCAAAGAAATTCTAGAAAACAAATCCAGTTGCCTCAAGGACCTAAATCTGTGATACTGACAATCCAGCTATGAAATTTAAGTTCCAGGTTTACTAATCAAGGAACTCAACATTATTAAAAATATTTGTTTTATAGAATAGAAATGTTCAAAAGATAACTTTGTTTGTACTTACATGTGTGTATATATGCACACACTCGCACACTCATGAACATTCATTTGATGGAATATATCTAGTCACTTTTGAACATTAATTAAATATATAAATATTAAATTATGCTAGAAAGAACCGTTATTTATGACTAATTTGGAATTATACAATGCCAACCACACATTAAATATTGGTCAGAACTCAGAAATAATATATCACACTTCATGAGCAAACATTAGGTACAAAAATTTTCGAAAGTGAATATATAAGGACAGAAAAAGTTATTGGTGAAAAACACAACAGAAAGATACCTTCATGATTCCTTGATAAAGCATTACAAAGTTCATTTGGATCAAAAAATATATAAATAAGATGCTAGTGTAAACGTTAATTGATGTGCACTACTCCCAAGACTTTCCAAAGATTTGAAGCCCTGAAAAATTAAGACATGTAACTTTTAAACTACATCAAAATGGAAGGGCTCTTATAAATTAAGACTTGTAACTTTTAAACTACATCATCAAAATGGAAGGTCTCAAATAAGAACATGTTCATGATTAGCATTGATGAGCCCTTGTTGTTCATTGTTGATCCCTGGAAATTAATAACAATTCACCAGAATGTATAATAGCATTCTAAACACCCATTTTGTTTTTCAAAATTCAAATTTCTAGCACTTCTAACAACCTAACTGTTATAGTTCTAAAGCATATACAATAATATTATAGTTCTTACAATCTTACCCTAAAATTTGCCTCTGGCTAGTCTTTATGAAGATCCCCGACTACAAACATCATACCTTCCATACAAAGTTAAGAATGAAGATAAAACATACAAGCACACACTTATTACTTGTACAAAAGCATAAACTCATTTACCTACACAAAAACACAAACTTATTTACCTACATAATTACGATGTTGATATGCCTAATTTTATCAACTGCTTCTAACATGAATGAATCTGAGGGTAAGAAACCCTTGTTCACGAAATAGTGGTTTTCAATCCTTGTAAATGCCTAAAATAAAAAAGCATCGAAAGGATTGCAAAAAATAATAATCCTAAATCATAAACAATCAAGCCTAAACAATGAACGATAGTTAAAATCATGTCTTGTTTTCGGTATATATACACTCTGGCACTAGCACACACACACACACACACACATATATATATATATATATATGAGAGTATAGATTCTGTCCAATCAATATTTTTGATTCTACCCACACCCCTTTAACAATATTTTGATAAAAAGGAAACAAAAGTTACCAGATTAGGAGGATGAACCTTGCAGAGATCTTTCACCTATGACATAAATTCTTTTTTCTTTGTGGTTGTCATTCTTTTAGTAGCAGCTTCCTACAATGATATGTTTTTCAAATTAATATTAGCAGCACAACACTACATATGAAACATGATCAATGAAAAATTTATAACAGAAGAACCAAACTTGCCATCCACACAGAAAGCATTGCAAGCATTAAACTCCTACTTTTAACTTTAATGTGTGGAGAAAGCATCTAAATAATTAGAGACCACATACGCCTTTGCTCAATTCTCCAATTCCAGTATAGACTTAATAAACCATTAGCCAAACCTTTTTTTCAATTTTAAAAGTTGAAAGAAACTAAATTTACTAGGACTTCTCTACTTTAATTAAATAATTAGCAATCAATCACAAATCAATAATAAACATTTCAATAATTGACAATTCGAAACTTCTAGAAAATGTTTGTAACAAAAGATGGATCAAATTAATTAGCTTGATTTCTCTAATGAGAACTAAATCGCACAGTAATATCAACGTCATTCATGTGGGGGAAAATCATCACTTCTATCAACGAAAACCTATAACTAGTTGCTCATCTTTGACAAAAAAAACTTAACCTATAAATACAAATACGTAGTATATTGATACAAAACACATGGTTCCTTTGCTCATTCCAAAAATATATAATTACGATCAAAGAGTTCTTTTACCCAAAATATGCAAAAATGGGATTTGAGCGATGGAAGGTTGAAGTTGGATTGAGTGATTGATGCTGGATTTGAATAAATGAAGTTGAATTTAGGGCGATTTGAACAAATGAATATGGATTTGGAGGGATTTGAATGAATGAAGCGAATTTCAGTGATTGAAGATGAATTTTAGCGATTGATGCTGTATTTGAAGCGAATAACACAGAAGATTTGAGTGATTTAGCCGATTTTCCATGGAGGAAGAAGGAGAAAGAAATGAAGAAAAGAGGGAGGAGAAAGAAAAATAAGGAAACAAGTGAGATTTTTTGTTGCCTTTTTTGCCAGAGGCCCAATTAGAGTAATAAGTTTATTGGCTTATTCATTAATTTTGATACAGGTCATTTAGTGTGGCTGATTAAGTGTGGCTAATAGGAACTTTTCTTGTAGTGTACTCGAAAATAGATATCAAAAGCTAATAACTTGCTTAAAGAGAGAAACTAAGACAAGAAAAAGAGTAAGAGAAATGAAATACTGAATAATAAGTATATTATTGTGCATGAGATTTTTATTTAAATATGCAAAGATTCGTGCTCACTCAAAGAAGCAATTTTTGAATATATGACTTTTAACAACACTTATTGTAATGAGTGTTGCAGATATGTCACCTTTAACAACACTTATTTAAGCAAACACTATTAACTAGATTTAAATAAACAGCACTTGCTTAAAAAGTGCTGTTAAATATCAAAATTCTTTAAAATTATTTAGTTGTCATGTTATATTCGACTTTTGATAATGGAATGACAAATAACATAATTTACATACTTTGAACACTCAATTTTGTCTGGCATATTTACAAAATCAATAATTAATTGCAAAAGTTTCAATGCAAAAGCATTTTTTTTGGAACAAGAAAACTTTATTACCAAAACAATAATTACAACCGATCAACAGATCTAGGTAAATAAACTTGGAAGCAAATCTAAGAACATGAATCATCTAGGATCAAGCTTAGTATAATACAAATTCAATTTAGCATTGGTAGAAGTCCTAGTACAAATGATGTCAACAATGTTAGGACCAAGTTGGTCAGTAACAGGACGTCCATGGAAGATGCATAGATTCCTCAAATTCCATATTTCATACATAGTCTCGGTAAAAGCACACTTTAACATCCTGCTTTTGTTGCTCTTACCTTTAGTCTCACGGATAATCCAAGTGAATTCTTCCAACCAACCTCTAGGAGTATAGTTTTTTTCCAGCCATGTGAAGATATAAGTCCAAATTGTTGAAGAGACATGACACAAGAAGAAAAGATGAGTCGTTGTCTCTTCTTGACCACAGAAAATGCATTTTCTATCAGTGTGTATTCCGAATTTGCTTAATCTGTTTTTTGTAGGTAGTCTTTGTTGACAAACAAGCCAAAGTGTAAACTGGGCTCGTGGTCTAGCCAAGTTATCATAGAAAATTTTACTCCAAGGGACTCTTTGTTTTTTGCCTCTAAGTTCCATGTATATGCTTTTTGTGCTGAAGGCAGTTTGTGTCCAGTATGGTTTGGGCAGATTTCTGCACTTCATGATAGCTTTCAATATCCAGGAGTCATTTATGCTCGGTTGATACTCATCAATACTAGTGCCTTTCATATAGTATGTGTGGATCCATCTTACCAATAGTTTTTCGGGTTTAGAAGCTAGGTTCCAAAGAAGTTTAGCCATGGTGTCCCTGTTCCAGTCCACTAGGGTTGTGATACTTAAGCCTCCAGCCTGCTTTGGGTTACACACATGGTCTCAAGCCACTAGTGCCTTCTTGCTGTTATCATCCTTACCCCTCCAGAGGAAGGTTTTTCACTTGGCTTCAATATGATATAAGATCTTTTTTGGTAAAGGGAACACTTGCATCCAATAGTTTGTGATAGAAAACATAACACTTCTGATAAGTTGAAGCCTGCATGCGTAGCTTAGTAACCTAGTACTCCAATGCCTCAGTCTCAAGGTGATCTTTTCAATCAAGGGAGAACATTGATTAATAGTGAGTTTCTTGCTGTCTAGAGGGACACCAAGGTACTTGAAGGGCAACGAGCCTCTGTTGAAACCAATGGAAGCTTGTATAGTGGCTTGTGTGAGAACATCAATCCCTCCAAAGTAGACTTCACATTTAGCCGAGCTAGCTTGTAAACCAGTGCACTTGGAGAATTCTGTGAAATTATTCATCATTAGAGAAACAAAAATAGGGTCACATCTGCAAAATAACAAAAGATCATCTGCAAAACAGAGATTTGTGATATTCAAAAGTTGACATTTAGGATGGTAATTAAAGTTGTGGTCTTCCTTTAGTTCTTTAAGAATTCTATGCAAGTATTTCATGACTAGTACAAATAGGAGGGGTGATATGGGATCACCTTGTCTCAGCCCTCTTTTAGCCTGGAGAATAGTTGTATGGGTGCCATTCATAGAGTACCTATAAGAAACAGTGTTAACACGGAGCTTGGTCCATCTCACAAAATGATGAGGGAAGCCCAGTTCAATCATAATACTCTCAAGAGCATCCCATTCCAGAGTATTATAGGCTTTTTGGATGTCCATTTGGATCATACATCTAGGGGCGATACCCTTTCTGCCATAACCTCTAACAAGTTCCTAGGCTAAAAGAATGTTGTCATGGATGACCTTTCCTGGAATAAAAGTAGATTGGCTATCATCCACTAGGTGCCCAATAACTTGGGCTAGTCGTCTAGTTAGAATCTTGGAGATAATTTTGTAAATAGTTGTGCAACATGAGATGGGTCTCATATCCTACATGGTATTTGCCTCATTATGTTTTGGCAACAGAGTCACTAGGGTGTAGTTAATGGCAGGATATATATTTTCTTCAATGAAGAATTCCTGAATGGCTCTAATTACATCAGTTTTGACTATGGGCCAAGTTGATTTAAAGAAATGGGAGTTATAACCATCAATACCTGGAGCTTTATTGTCACCAATACTCTGCAAGGTATCCCGTACTTCCGCCTCAGTGACCATGTGGATTAGAGTAGAGGCCAAGTCTTTAGTGAGACTCTTCCCTTTTCTCAAATCTATCAAGTTTACCCCTGTTCTGTAGCTAGAGCTTCTACCTACGAGATCTCTGTAGAAGGAAAGAACTTCTTTTTCCACCTCTTTCTGAGTATAAATTGTTATGCCCTCTGAAGTTGTAAGTTGTTGGGTATTCCAAGTGTGAATCAAGAAGTCCCACATTGGGCAAGAATGGATGAGTTAAAGAGCATATAAGTGAATAGACCCATAGACCTAATGCCTTAAGGTTTTGGGTCAAGATGTGGTGTCAAGCTCACTTATATGCTTCTTTCACTTAGTCCATGGAGGAATGTTGTAACTCATGGATGAAGATCTCCCAACATGAGCTTGTAGATTCCTTTTTTCTTGGATTTATCTTTAATGGTTGCATGGAAGAATGAATTATTACCATCACCAAGTTGTAGCCAGTTGATTTTGGATTTTTTTTCCTAAGTAAATGTTCCTCAATTGTATGCAAGTTTATCAGGTTATTAGTGTACTCCTTCACTTCCACCAGTAGAGTAGGGTTGAATTCATGTTGTAAACAAAGTTGTGTCCTGGCTAGCTTTTCCCTTACTATAAGAATCTGATCACTGATAGCATGGTGCTTTTTCCCCAAAATTCTAACATGGGGTTGTAATCTCTTGAGCTTAGACCAAAGGCAGTACATAGGAGTACCATGGATTGGAGTATCCCAATTCAACTTGACACAGTTCATGAACTCATCCTCTTTAGTGAGATAGAGCATTTTTATTTTTCCTGAAACCAATTTCATCACTATTAGTTATTCAGTTCTTAAGCCAAAAATAAAAAAAATTCCAAGTTACCAAAGTTTTATGTTTATAAAAACTATTTATTTGTTTTTACTTACAATTCATAAGAAATATCTGCATTATTTATTTGCATAGGTTTTAATGGCAAAAGAAATAGGAAAGGTTATGAAGTGAATTGTCATAAAAAGACAATAGTAACGTAAAAGAGAAATAATAATGAGAATTGAAAGAGGTGGGTGGGAGTAACGTAAAAAAGAATAAGAGAAAGAGTAATAAAATCTACAAGTCATTGTTTTTATTCATATTTTTAATAACTAAAATGTAATTTTATGATAAACAAAAGAATAAAAATGTTATTAGATGTTAATTTTTGTATTATTGAGTGGTATTTGCCTCTCCATTAATGGAGAGTATGCTTACTCGAAAAAGAGATGTGAATGGAGTTACTGAAAGTAAAAAGACACCCTCATTAATTTTTATTTAGCTCCCTGTAACTCCAGCTTAAATGACCAACATAGAAAAGTAGGGTAATAAAATGTAAGAATGATCACATGTTACAAAAAATTCTTCTCTATATCTTAAGTCTATCACATTACAACAAACAATCAAAAAAAATTGTTTTTTGTTTTTGTGATTTTTTTCCTTAACTAATTGACGTTTTTTATAGGATTTGTACACAATGGGACACCAAATCTTGGGATAGGTGATATCTATTCAATGAAATGGCTTAATTTTATCTCCCAAAAAAAAATATACATATGACATACGAATGTGGATCTCCTGTCCCACTTTTTTGTGTCCCATTGTATCCCAGAAAAAAATATACATATGACATACGAATGTGATTTGGTAAGATATGATTGACTTGGGATATAGGGACGGGAAGATTTTGGACATAAGATCCTAATTCATGACATACATCAAAACCATATATACAAGTTGAACAGGGACTCAAAAAGAAAAAACAAAGCAATGAGAAGATATATATCTCATGGGTGAGTGATGTAGAACAGAACAAAATATGAGGGTCTTGTTCCATAAACTCCATCCATGACCCAAGAACCTTCTTAACACTCAATCCTGCACTCTCTTGGTTGCTGAGTCTCTTGCAAAGGCACCTAGTCATAACCAACCACCCTTCCTTCCTTGGCTTCACAAACAAATCCCATTGGCTCAAGTGCTCAACCAAAGTAGAACATCAGTAGGGGACAAGTCTCAAAATCCAAAAAGATGGTATGAACAACTTTCTTATTTTTACCAAAAATCATATGAATATGCAACAAGCCATAGCATCTTTGCTGGATATATCTTCAAATGAAAAATAACTCTTTATGAATTCATTTCTCTATGATCATACCCTTCCCATCTTCTCAAGATATCATACTCAAATGGGGAATTGTTTTTACCAAATTCCATAACAATGAAGCATCAATTTCCTTAATAAACCACCCACAACTATTTATGGATCACCCTCCTATACCTCTTCTTCCAAACCTTAACGGCTTCCATCCTCCTCATCATCTGCATCTCTACTGGACTGTCTGCTAACGCCACCATCATCATAAATATGTTGTTAACATTGAGGGGTATGCCAAGGTTTGAGTGTGCAAATAATAATGGTGAATCAAGTTTAAACATTTATGTGGCGAATTATGGGCAGGTGTGGGAACATGGTTGAACATGTGAGATACAAGGAGACCCAACAACACTGGCTTGGCAGCAACATCCTTATCCTTCGTCCACCTTTGCACCTTCATCTCCAATAGCCCTATACGGTAATCCTGCTATGGTTGGAGCCCTCTCAAGGCATGCATACCAGATTCGTGGTTGTTCGGACAGCCCAAACTTGGCTGGCTGAACCCGGCACTGGCTTTACCAGCAATTCCTCGAGGGACAGCTTGAACGTGAACCTTGAGTCTCATAATGGAAAGCTTGCGGATGACCTTGTAGCTGCTGAAGCTGAGGCTGAATGGAACGTAGCATTGAGGAACAATGGAGGCCTCTTGTTAGGTATTTATACTACTAGTGAATTACTAGTGATGGTATGAGGAGAGTGCCTATCTTGAAACCCATGATTTTCTTGCCATCGCATACTTGGAACCTATGGCAATTCTTCTAGACCTTGAGAAGTGGCCACTGCTTCAACTTTTTATGCCATCTTCTCATTATGGATATATCATCTATAGTTTGCAACTAGGTGTTAAGGTCCTGGCTGCTCAAATTATTAAATGTTTATTTAACACAGATGATTTTAAAGATTATTTCCCACAATACTAAATTCTAGAGGACCAACCATGATGCAGGTATTATTTTTTTTTGTTTATCTTTGTTATATAATAGTTAAATAATAACTTGAATATTTTAAATAGAGTTTGATAGTCCACTCTATGGCTCATATCATCTCTTCATTTTCATCCTAAAAGTGGAAAGTCGGTCTACGACCAGTGTTGTTTCTTTGTTATTAATCTCACCTTTCTAAAAATAAATTGTTTATAATTGTCTCTTAAATATTTTAAACAGAGTTTGATAGTCCAGTCTATAGCTCGTACCGTCTCTTCCTTTACACTCTAAAAGTGGAAAGTCGGTCTACGACCAGTGCTGTCTTTTTGCAATCAATTCCAATTTTCTAAAATAAGTTATTTCAAATAAGTATCTATTTTAAAATTTTAAATATAATTTATGGGATTTGAATAGTCCAATCTACGGCTCGTGTTGTCTTCCTCTCCACTCAAGAGCGGAAAGTCAGTCTACGACCAGTGCTGTCATTTTGCTATTAATCCATATTTTTATAAAATTATAAGAAATATTTCTACGACAAAAGCTATAAATTTAATTGAATAAAATCAAACCAAACCAAATAAATTAATTAATTTTTGAACCAGGACTACGTAGTCTTGATTTCCCTATTGCACATAGGGATGCATATGAGCAAGATAACCTTTTGTCAGACACAAAAATAAAAAATAAAATATTTTGTTTCAATGAATAAATGTTTAAATTTGTTTAAGGATATAAAAATCCATGTTATTAGCAATGGTACCATTTCAATACGGGTGGACGATGTGCTAATACCTACCTGATCCACAATTGACTCATGAGCTCAGAATCTTTGTTTAAAGACCACTTTTATCCTAATTGGGCCTACTAGAGAGTTTTCTACGTTTTAATCGCAAAAAACATAGTGTCGACTCCAAATCAATTGGGAGAGGTATAAATCGAGTTCGTTTCTTCCTACGTCGCAGAGCCGGTCTTCCAACCGAAAATCGGATCACGTCAACTGGATAGTCTAAAGGTCACAAGCCTATGGCGAGGTACTAAGTAATATTTGAGAGTAGACTCGTTAAAAGTTTTAGACTTCCAAGTAACCAAATTGCATCTAATCCCGAAAGGAAGGAAAATCGAATATCATGAATTAGAAGCGAAAGGAGACTAGCACCCTTAGCGGCTAAATCATAATATCGGGAACAACCTGGGTGGTCCATCACGTCGATACCAGATTTGGTACTGGGCCAACACCAGTAAGGCAGATGTCCCTCTTCATAATGTTATGAGGAATGAGAAAGAAGATGTGAAAATGTGGGACTCAATTGAAGATAGATTGAAAGTAGGGGAATGGGCTAACTATCCAGACATTAAAAATGCTTTTGAGATGTGTCTGGTGCCTGATGTAGTCTTGTCGTCCAAATTCAAGGTTCCAGAATTCGAGAAGTATTATAGGACAACTTGTCCCAAAAGCCATTTGCACATGTATGCCATAAAAATGTTGGTGTATTATGACAATGACAAGTTATTGACCCATTGTTTCCAAGAAAGTCTGGTAGGAATTGCTACCACTTGGTATATCCACCTGGAGAGAGAAAAACTGGAAACTTTTCTTGATGTTTCTGATGCCTTTATCAAGCAATATAAGTACAATGAAAACTCGGATCCTAATAGAACTCAACTCCAGGACATGTCTATGAGGCAGAGCTAGTCTTTCAAAGAATATGCTCAAAGATGGAGAAGAGTTGCTTCTCAAGTCTTACCCCGACTAGAGGAAGACGAGCAACTTTTCATCTTCATTAACATTCTCCATAACTCATATTTTGATTGTATGATAGGCAACACAACTTCAAACTTTAAAGTCTTGATTAAAGTGGGAAGTAGAATTGAGCATAACTTGAAAAGTTGGAAAATAGCAGGCGATCAGTTAGGTTCAAATGAAGGCAAGAGTTTAGCCCTCATGATAAAAGAAGAAGGGGAAACAATTTTTTTGACTAATGAACGAAAATACAAGAAACTCAAACACCACCACCAAAATCTATACTCCAAAACCTCATTCTCATATCAAAATTCATATCCATACAATATCTTTCAATATCATACACCCTCACAACTCCCAAAACACTATCCTAACACAAACAAAATACATGTTCCTCAACAAACCCAAAACAATCACCAAAGCAAAAGTGCAAATTACGCCCAAAGAAATCTATACTTTGACCCAATTCCAATATCTTATGTTGAACTCTTTGACCAACTTCAAGACCAAGGAATACTGACTCATATTGAAGGAAAAGTTTTTGAACCACCGTATCCTAAATGGTATTATCCTACCGCTAGTTATGCGTATCATTACAATATTACATAACATTCCATAAAAAATTACAGAGACCTCAAATATAGGATACAAGAATTGATAGATTCTAAGTGGCTAGACTTCAGACAAGCAATAAAGAATGTTAAGAGAAACTTTCTACCCAACCGAGAAAGATAACAAAATTAATAGTGTATTTTGTTTGCAACCCCTATTGCTCTCCCCAAGACTTTAGGTTCATAAAATAGTGGGGCACCCATGTTTATCATAAATAAAAGTTTATTTTCTCATGCACATCTTGTTAACAATTACATACTATTGCATTGATCATGCAAATTATCATCTCATACTTTCTTCTACAAATCTCATTCCAACCACCCAAACAAGCCAAATTAATTCTTGCATTAATATGAGATATTTGATTCAATAATTTAAATAAAATGGAGGATGTTGGAAATGTAAGACCCAAAATGGTGCAGATGCTTAGGCATATTTTTCTAATGACACAAGACATCTTTGAAAATCTCAAACACTAAGAAGATATCTCTAGTCACCCAATTGATCCTTAGACTTTATGAAAGAAGATTTCTTCTAAAATAACTACAAAATATCAATAACCTTGGCATGATAGTTTCTCAACTATTTTGCTTGATATTCGATTACTAAGAAATAAATGCACTCTACCTACACCATTTTCCATATCTAACTAGAGGATTGAAGACCCAAAACAAGTAAAAACGTTCATCAGTCAAGGTGTAAAATGACAATTTTTTTTACAAAAAGCCCACTAAGAGTTCAAAAATAAAACTCTCAAGCAAAAGTTAAGGCAAATAAAATACACTAGCAAAGACCGTAAAAATAAACAATTCAAATACCTCTCGATGAGATTATCGTCTAAATATTAGGCTTTCACATGTTACACCACAAAAATCCAACAAAACTTTAGTACTTGAATGTCATGACAGAAAATCGTTGAGAATAGGATAATAGAGACATGAGAAGGTAGAAAAGGGTTTGGGAAATACATTTTCGAGCCATATCCTTTTTCTTGGTAACTCTTAGCCAGACCATGTTACAATATCAAAAGACCTTATCGATGATTTGATTTGCCGAAGGTATACACAATATGGCAAAGAAATGTTGACTCCAATAAATTTCTAAATTTTGATAAAAATATCTCATTTTTAATGCATAAGATTAAATTCCATTTTCTCATCATCATCATCACCACCATATCAACAAAAAAATCAAACTTGCATGATCTTTGTTTTTAGTATTTCTTTTTAAAAGAGTTGTGCATGGAAAAAATACGTGACAAGTTGAAATCAAAAGAAAGGTGTCAATCCATACTGGGGCAGTTTGTGGAGGCTGATCTCGTTTCTTAAAAGAAAGTACTGAGGAACCTATAACTTGAGCAAGGCTGAAGTTGCTCATCATGGATCAGTCCAAAATCCCTCAACCAAGCAGATGTAAGATCATGTATTCCCGCCTTCAAACTTCAAGGGTGACTCATGCTTTCATGAATTTATGACTATCACACTTGAGGGTGTTCAAAAATAGCAACAAAAAAATCCAAAACAGACAAAAAAAGAAAAGAGTGTTAGGTTGAAAACCCACAAGAGCAACCTAAGAAAATGAGGGCAATGCTAAGTCGAAAACCTTCAACAGTGACTTAGTATCATCATAAAAAGAGAGAATTCCTGATAGAGCATACTAGGGCATATTTTTTGAAGTATGAGTCATAACCTTTGTTCAGAAAGATTCTCATCAAGTTTATGAGAAAGATACTAGGGCAATTTATTGGAAGATCCTTCTCTTCCAATATATTCTTAACATGACACTATGACAATCTATTGGATGATCATATTCTTTCAATAAATTCTTGACAAGATACTAGAGCAAATTATTGGACAATCAGACTCTTCCAATAAACTTTTGACAAGACATTGGGACATTTAATTAATTAACCTACTGCAAACTGGAGCAGTTCCTCGAAGGATCAAAGTCATATCAGATATCAAGCAAACCATCAACAACTCTGTCAACTAAAGTCATTCATAAAAAGGTTGTGAAAACAAAAGTTTTAAGGGTGCTCAAGAGCAATTTCGAATGCAACTGAATCTAAAAAATTTCAAATCCATTTTTAAAAAAAAAACTCAATATCATTTCGATCTACTCATTCAATAATTATGGTTCATACACCACTTCATCATGTAAGCATAAGCAAAATTCATATATCACTTCAACAAACAAACATATTATGCTTTCACTCATTACCAATATAGACATAATATGAAACATATCACTAATTAAGTCAATACTCATGCATCACAAGACATACTCATATACATACAAAACATGTATCATCCTTGCATACTCATACCTTCAAGGATGGTCAATCAAATTACTTTAAAATAAAAAAATTGTTGGACTCGGACGCCGAAAAGTTATGACGTTGCTAGACTCAGACGCTAGAACGTTCTTAAAATGAAAAAAAAACATTGTCGGACTCAGACGTTGAAATGTTATGACGTCGCTAGACATAGACATTAGAACGTTCTTAAAATGAAAAAAACATTGTCAAACTCAGACGCCGAAATGTTATGACGTTGCTAGACTCAGACGCTAAACCGTTCTTAAAATGAAAAATCATTGTCGGACTTAGACGTCAAAATGTTATAGTGTTGCTAGACCTAGATGCTAGAACATTCTTAAAATGAAAAAATGTTGTCGGACTCAGACGCCAAAATGTTATGACGTTGCTGGACTAAGACGCTAGAATGTTCATTCAATACACATTGACTTTTACCTTTTATTGTCTCAAGTTCCGGCAGTACCCGACATGTGTTCTCACATTTACCTTTTATTGTCTTGAGTTCCGGCAGAACTCAAGATGCGCTCTTGCATTTATCTTTTATTATCTCGAGTTCTGGTAGTACCCGACTTGTGTTCTCGTATTAAAATGTTACTTTCCAAGACCCCGAGCCTGATGTGCTTTCAATCAATCTTTCTAGGACCCCAAGCCGGATGTGTTTTCAATCAATCTTTCCAGGACCCCGAGCCTGATTTGAATCTTCGAGTTCCGACAGTACCCAACCTGCATTCTCGTTCTAAAATTTTCATCGTCTCAAAGTCTACCAATATCCCATCTTTAAATGTTACTTTATGACCATTGTTTTGGCATTGACAAAATTAATGTTTATTTCTTTACTAATTACTTACTATGATAGTCCTCAAACCTCAATTTGCTTGCTATCAAGTAAGCAACAAGTAAAGAAAGACTCGATATTGGCTCTGCGACTTAGGGAGAGATGAACTCGATTTCTACCTCTCCCAATTGATTTATTTTTGCCTTTTAGATAATTTTGGTGGTGTATGCAATGCAATACTCGAATGATATGTCTTTGTTGTTATTTTGGTGAATGTATAAAGGTGTATGTATTGCTTTAGTTTTACTTTTTAGAGAATGGGTGATGTATATAATGCATGATATGATAGTGCATGAAATGCATGTTTTTGAATTATTGTTTTTTTTTTGGGATTTTGTTATGTTGGATTCATGCATGAGTAGATGATGTGTTTTTGTAGGAATGCTTGAATGATGTATATTTTGATGAATGTATGAATGATGTTTTTATTTTTTTATGGATATTTGAATGATAAATACCTTTTGAATGTATGAATGAACGGTGTGCATGAACATGGTGTGTAAGAGTGTAATGCATTTTGTATGCCTCTAAGGTATGATACCCTATTCTGAGAAATATAGCCTTATTACAATATATAAAAATGTCATGATGGATTTGACACCTATTATACTGTTAAGGCCACCTCAAAGTTAAACAACATAACTCTAAGCTTATTAAGATGATAGAAAACTTATCTCTAGGGTGTTGAGCCTATCGAAGGGAAAAACTATCCCTAGGGTGTTTAGCCCATCGAAGGGTGTGAAAATATCCCTAGGGCGCTTAGTTGATGGCTGAGAATGGAAATTATCCCTAGGACGCTTAGCCTATGGTAGTGAATGAAAATTATCCCTAAGGCACTTAGCTCGTGGTAGGGAATGAAAATTATCCCTAGGGCGCTTAACCCATGGCAGAGAATGAAAATGATCCCTAGGGCGCTTAGCTCATGGTAGGGAATGAAAATTATCCTTATGGCGCTTAGCCCATGGTAGGGAATGGAAATTACTTAATCGTCATTATGGCACAAGGACACTAAAATCCAATGACATCCTCGTAATACTTAGACATAAAGACATTTTAAAGACAAAAGTCCCAATTTATAAATGATGATGAACAAAATTTAGGTTATGTTTCTTGTATCTTAAATAAGGTATATTTAGAAGGTTTTGGATAGTCTAAAGGTCACAAGCCTATGGCGAGGTACTAAGTCTAGAGTGGAATCGATAAAAGCTTTAGACTTTTAGGTCACCATATTGCATCCAATCCCGAAAGGAAGGAAAACTAAATATCATGGGTTAGAAACGAAAGGAGACTAACTCCCTAAGCAGCTAACTCATGATATCGAGAACAACTTGGGCGGTCTATCACGCCAATATAAGATTTGGTACTAGGCTAGCACTGACAAGGCATATGTGTGTTTAACTTAAGTGTATTGTATTCGTGTATGGAGAAGCGTTCAAACTTTTTCAAGAAATAAATTCTCACCCCAAAAAGCTGCAGTAAATAATCAATATAAGATGTCAAATATTAAAGAAAAATAAATAAAGCATAAAACAACTATTATTCAAAGTAAAACAAAAAAAGGTACTTAAGTCTTTGCACTTAGCGGTCATGGGCCTAACTCTCTTATAGGTAAATCCCCAGTGGAGTCACCAGTTGTCGCGACCCGATTTTTTGTTGGAAGACTGACTCTACGACTTAGGGAGAAGCGAACTCGATTTCTACCTCTCCCAATTGATTTTGGAGTCACTACTACATTTTTTGCGGTTAAAACATAGAAAACTCTATTTATACCTAATTTGGATAATTTTGGTCTTTAAATAGAGATTCTGAGCTCAAGAGTCGATTACGAATTGGGGAAGGTACTAGCACCCCGTTTGCCTGTATTAAAACGATACTCTCGCTAATATCATGAACTTTTATACCCTTAAACAAATTTATTTATTAAGATTCAACTATTGAAACAAAAAAATTTATTTTTTATTTTTGTGTTTGACAAGAGGTTATCTTGCTCCTACATATCCCTAGTTACAATAGAGAATTCAAGACTATGTAGTTCTGGTTATAGAAGTGGTTAATTTGTCTAGTTTGGTTTGATTTGGTTAAAATTGTAGTTTTCATCATAGAAATATTTTTATAATTTTATGAAATAGGGATTAATAGCAAAGAGACAACAGAAGTCGTAGACCGAATTTCCTTGTTTAGGGAGGAAATGAAGAGACGACACATGCTGTAGACCGGGTTATTAAACTCTGTTTACAGATATTTAAAAGATGTTTAAATTCTTTCTAGATAAGTATGAATAAAAGATGTTTAATTTTCAAATAGATAATTATAAACAATTAGAAAATATTTAATTTTTAATAGATAATTGTAAATAATTTGTTTTTAGAAAGATGAGATTGATAGTAAAGAGACAACACTGGTCGTAGACCAACTTTCCATTTTTAGGATGGAAAGGAAGAAACGATACGAGCCATCTCTTTGCTATAAATCTTATATTTCTAAAAATAAATTATTTACAAAATGACATGGACTGTTTTTTTATTATGAATCTTATCTTTCTAAAAATAAATTATTTACAATTATCTATCAAACATCTTTTAATTATTTATAATCATATATTAAAAAAAAGCATTTTAATATAACATACACCCTTACACAAGCCAGAAGGAAGACAAATAGGAGATCCCAAACCAGCAACAGGAGACCACCATTTAGTTTAGGAGTAAAAGAAAAAGGTATATCCTCAGGTATGCTATTTACCTAATTCAGATAGTTTCAAGCAGAAAAGCATTTTATTTATCACGTATTCTGAGCACCAAGGCATGTACATGTATTCAGTAGACATAGCCTTCCTTATTTGGTTTGCATTCTAAATCTATATGCTTACCTTATATGCCTTTTATTTACTTGGCTACACAGAAACATATATCCATATTGGATTAAAGGTGCATGTTAAATATGAAAAATGATTTCAGAATGTAGGCGAGCATCCATCCTACTCATGGGGTGCAAACAAAAGTGCATTTTTGCTTATTATGTGTTTTGAATAGCAAAAAAATAGACAGATACATCCATTAAACACAGTCATAAGCGTATTGTTAAAATAAAAGGTAATAGGTCGAGCCATTCATCTGTGTATCATTGCATGTTTATGTCAGTAACATGAATCAAAGACTCAGTCATAAACGAAATTAAGATCATGAGAAAATATACCCCAAATGTCATAGCAACCCCGATAGAGGAACCAATTTCCAATTGATGATGAGCCGGCATGGATTCAGATATGGCCTCGATATGTGGCGGAGCCCCGCCGTCTTGCCGTCACCGAATCCATACAACCCGTTTTAAAACCACCGCGTCACCACCATCGCAAGCCATAGCCGGAGTGAAAGGAGAAGAGATGAGAAGGGGATTCTCTTCGGTTCCTAATCTGCCGCTAGCAAGAGGGGTTTTTATGGCTTGGTCTAGCCACCGCCTCCAGATCCAACAGTCCGCGCCTCTGTTGCCGGCGAGAACCTTTGCCACCTTGGCCATCGATCAAGAGAGAGAAAGGAGGTCCCCGCTGAAATCGAAAGTGCAGGATTATGTCGTAAATTAATAAAATATATATTCATCCATTAAAAGTTAATTTAGAATAGTTGACAAAAATAATTATGAAAATATTAAAAAATGATTGAAATCTAATTTAGGGAGAGTTTGTAGGATAAGGGTTACCGTCATGAACTTTTAAGTTAGACTGAATTGCTTTTTAATATATGTCATCATCTCTCGAGCCCCGACACATGTACTCAATTGAAGTCACACATACTATCGTGATATGCTTATCAATCAAATCTTTTATTTTTATCTTTCTGTTCAATCGCTTTGTAGCAACCCACAAAAAACCCTGAGAATCCTAAGACTACTCTCGTGAATTAGGATTCTAGTTTGAATAATTGAATAGTCAGATAGTTGTGTTCAGCTCTCGGTCCTTCCCCAATGTATCGAAGATGTGTAATTTGTTGGTCAGACAACTCACATGAATAAAACTTAGTTTAATGATTCAAATCACAACACTCAATGAAATAAAAGTAAAAACAAGTGTTTATTGAATGTCAAAAGGCATAATCTCAATCCTAGAAACAATGGGAATTACTCACTCATTACGCGAAGAAGAGAATCTCAAATTCTAAATTAGAGAATTGTAATGTAAAGTGTAAAAGTTTGTCATCCTTGAGGGAGAACCATCATTTATCATAATTACAAACTATTGAGCTAAGCCCAACAAAACAAATCTAAAAATAGAAATAAAAGCTACAAAACTACAAAACATACCCTCAATCTCTACTCTTTTTGGCTTCATTCAAGCCAAACTACAAAACATAGCCAAAAAAACAACCGCTCAACCCGAGCAAAGAGAAATAAAAGCTAAAAACAATTTTAAAGTCTTAATTATATCCTAAAATGCAATGCAAATGTAACATAATTTCATACTTATCAATGAACTCATAAGAATCGTCGTCGTCTCCTCCCTTCACCGCTAGAGATAGAGCGGAGGGGAGGAAGAAAAAATTGGATTTAGGGATTTGGCTCCTCCCCCTTCTCTTTGTGCGTGGCGATGGGGTCACCACCCCCTCTCATTTGTCTTATTATTCACTTACCATTTTATTTATTTTAGTTAAACTTTTGGTTTTTCTATTTATTTGTTTAATCATAATTATTTAGTTGTATGCTTTTCATTTACTTTTTTGCAATTTTTGGTACCTCATAAAAGTGTATTCAATCAAATTATATTATTTCATGTATGTTTATAGTTGGTTTGATTTGATAATGAAAAGCTAAATAAAAATCAATACTAAGAATAGCAAACACAAATAATTTCTATCCTAATTTAAACCGATCTTTTATAATATGAAATTAGATGTGGTGCGAACATTAGTTTTGTTGTTTCAACTATCTCGTAAATAATTAAAATTTAATTATTTTAAAATAACTATTTGAGATTAGATGCGGCGTGTGCATTAGTTTTTGATGCTTCATCTATCTAGCAAACGACCAATTTTTAATTACCTTTTAAAAAATAATATTTCAATCGCTTTTTAAAAAAAAAATCTATTTGAGATTAGATGCATAGCGGACATTAGTTTCTGCAGCTTCATCTACCTCGTAAACGACCAATTTTTAATTACATTTAAAACATTAATATTGCAATCCTTTTTAAAAATCTATTTAAGATTCGGTGCGGTGTAGATATTAGCTTTTGATGCTTCACCTATCTTAAAAATGACAAAATTCAAATTATATTCCAACCAATTTTCGAACCATAGCTACATAGTCTTGATTTTCCTATTGCACTTAGGGATACGTAGGAGCAAGATGAACTTCTGTCAGACACAAATATAAAAAATAAAATATTTTGTTGTGATAATTAATTTGTCAATAAATAAGTTTAAGAGTATAAAAGTTCATGTTATTAGTGAGGGTACCATTTTAATAAGGGCGGACGGGGTGCTAATACCTTACCTGATCCGTAAACCAACTCCCGAGCTCAAAACTCAAGTTCAAAAGACCAAATTATCCTAATTGGAATTAAAAGAGATTTTTCAATGTTTTAACCGGTAAAAAACATAGTGGCGACTCCAAATCAATTGGGAGAGGTAGAAATCGAGTCGCTTCCTCCTAAGTCGCAAAGTCGTTCTTCCAACAGAAAATCGGGTCGCAACAGCCCCCCTTGATCAGCCCAAGATAACTTAGGAGTTTGGTAGCACCCCGACCATGGAGGACTCGCTGACCACAATCTGGTAAACCTCATCCGAGAGGATGACTGCCACATGAGTCGGCCTCTTGTCCATAATGCAAAAGGTCAAGTAGGCCTTTGCCATTGGAAGATCAGAGGTGTGGGAGACCGGAAATATGTTGCCCAGAATGAAGAAAGTCCAGACCCTTGAGAGGGGGGTCATGTCCTTCCTCAAGATACACTGAGGGACACCAATGTGGTTAGTGTCATAAGTGTGGCCAGACAAGCATAGCATCCTCGCAGCATCATCTTACATGGGCTCGATGCCAAGATACTCGCCGTGCTTCATTTTCTAGAAATCACTCCTCTCGTCCGAGGAGGCAGTGTATGGCTTACCGAGGTAATTATTGATGGTGTCTTTGTCAAAGGGTACCACCTTACCTCGGACATAGGATACTTTTTCGGCCCTCTCCCCCTCATGTGGGTGTGCATTTGCAAGACACTCCCCACTAAATCCTCATTGTAACTCTATGGCGGCTTGGATGGAATTTCCCAAGTTCGTCCCAAAATCTCGAGAATGAAAGGGTCATAATCCCCTTTATCCAACTTGACTCTCCGCTCATCAAGGATTTTGTGGTTACCATCGTCTTGGTATCTCTCAAAATTGACCCTCGCCGAAAAGCGGGAAGGTCCAAAACCTACAACACTAGATTGTCCCCTACTTAGTTGAGACCTTTTTTCTGGCTCAAATTCTCACTTTGGGTACACTTAGGGGCCATTGCAACAATTAAGCACGAATTAGGAGAAAATCGGGGGGTTGAGAGAAGATTTGGTGTGGAACCTCCACGCTCCACTTCTGAATTAATAAGGCTGAGTGCGGGTCACTAAGCTCCGTGCAGCCCTAGTGCTCAACGCAGCTTTGCAGAAATCAAAGGTCACACCCAGCGCACTGGTGCGCTGAGCATGAAAAATTTTAATTTATTACCAACGATGGGAGTGAGATAGGCTCAACATTCATATCAATAAATCGGCAAAAAATCAAGCAATGAAATAAATATAATTTCACACAACATTACACCTCAAATGTACTAAGAACTAATACTTTAGTCTACTTAGCAACTCATGAAATAAAGCCTAAACCTTAAACACAATAATAATGACTATGACACATGCATACCTCTATGTCTAGTAACTGTGCAAATGAGTTGAGATTAATGCAAACCCTCAAATGTGTTAGCCACTAATGTCTTGATCAATACTAACACTTTACCAAAATTAGATCTATGTCTAATAACTAACATGATAGAATTATCATTTATGAACCATCAAATATGACTCTATGTCTAGTAACCCAACCGTCAAATTTGAGAGTTTTAAATGCAAATACGAATCTATGTCAAACAAACATATAAGTAAAGGCATTCGTAATGACAATTAAACATGCCACTATGTCTAGATTTATGCATAAATGATGAATTATATGCTTTAGACTATCGAACTAAGATTTCGCCTAAAGGTTCTTTTCATAAAATCAGACTATGCATTTCGTCAAACACTTAGTAAGCATTAAGGATATAGCAAGAGAAATTCACAAAAATCATATAATTTTCATTCATAAATTTGAATTATAAAATACATCAATGAATACATAAAACAATCCCACCTAAGAAGAAATCTAATTACATATTTTCATACATAACTTCGATAAAAATGGAACTTGGAATTTGAGTTCATGGAGATTTGTCAATATCTCCATGAACATCAATTTTCCTCGTTATTCCTACTTCATATCTTTACATCCTAAATCTAAATTACATAAATTACACACTAAGGAAACTAGAAACCATACTAAAGTTACAGCGACAATCTGTTCCTAACTCCCTAGGGGAATTCTAAGATAAAGTATTAAAACTCTATATTTTTCTAAGTCTCCAAATGCTCTTTTTATATTTTTGAGTCTGAGCTCTACGCTCAATGCACCAAAGGTGCACTGTACGCACCTTCATTTAATTAAGACTCTTCGCCTAGTTTCTTCCACACTCGATGCCACTGCGATAAGCTTAGCTCCTGCGATGAGTGCAGTAGAGCTAATTTGTGGCTTTTGCAAGCTTAGCCCAATTTAGCCCATTCTCGACCCAATTCTTCCTTTTTCAACATGAAACACATAGAGGGACTTAGAAAATGAGATTAGCACAATTTATTATCAAAATTTTAACTATGGTTACATAAACTAAGTATTTAGAATCAGAATGTGCTAAATTAACCTTATGGATTAAGGTAATTTTGGCACTTAACAAGTCCAAAACATGTAATTCATCCTTTATGTATAAAACTAGACATAGTTGCATGTTTAATTGTCACAATGAATGTCTATGTTCTTATGTTTGCTAGACATAGATTAACATTTGCATTGAAAACTCTCAAACTTGATGATATGTGTTGCTAGACATAGAGCTAATTTGGTAAAATGTTAGTATAGACCAAGACATTTGTGACTAACACAATTGAGGGTCTGCATTAATCTCAATTCATATACATAGTTGCTAGAGGTGTGTGCGAGTCATAATATTTGATCTTGTGTTTTAAGTTTTCGCTTTATTTCATGAGTTACTAAGTAGACTAAAGTATTAGTTCTTAGTGCAATTGAGGTCATATTTTGTATAGAATCATACTTGTTTTATTTGCTTAATTGTTGCCTAATCTACTAATATGAATAGTGAGTCAATCTCACATCTAAATTTTAACACTTTTAATTATCAAAACTTTTCAACCAAACCAACCAACTGAAATTTTTTTTGAAAAACAAAGCTTAGAATAGTAATTTGAATTTGAAAGGCTAAGTTAACAAGTCCTTGTGGATACAACAACCTTTTACTTTTATACTTGTTTGTAACATCATAGATAATATTTTTTACACCTAATTACCAGTTTAGCACTATGTAATCTTATCTTTACTGTAGTATGCCATGTTATCTTTATTGGAGTTATGATTTATGTGTAGCCTGTATTTCTTTTTACTATGCTATATTGTTATAAATCCCTTTCATATGGATTAGGGTGACTTGCACCCTCAAATTGCATGTGCCCCTTCTGAGGTTGAGTTATTGAGTAAGCAAGTAGTTATGATGTTAAATTATGGAGATTTGTAGGCAGAGCCAGTCCTAACATCATATAGGTGCGGTGCAGAAAAAAATTGGATCTCAAAATTATAAACAAATCTAACCATGTGAATTTTGTTTGTCATAGTTTGAACCCTTTGTCTTGCACTTCTCACACACCCTTCAGGCCGACCCTCTTTGTAGGCTGCTTCATACTGAAGAACTTTCTTGGTAGCCATAGCTAAGTGTTTTGTATGAATGTTGTCTTGGAATATTGGCTTCGAAGTTGGGGGGAACCCTATCGGCCTGGAGTGACTTGATTTTATGAATTTAAATACTATATGGGAGATTGTGATATGTGTACAATAAGACTTTTGTCTAATGGTATAAGGCCCTATTAGATTCCTAGTATAAGGCCCTATTAGTGTAGAGTTAGTTCATTATCATAAAGTGTAGAGATATCATTGGTGGTATAAAAAATATTGTAATATGTGTTAAGAATTTATTTTTATAAACATGATTTTAAGCTTTTTTTTTTTAAAAAAATAAAATAAAAAAGTTTATATTTCTCTCCAACTGAATTTTTATATAAGTTACACTTTGATTTTGTTTTCAATCTTTTGAACACTAAATATTTCACGAGAACATTAATGAATAAGTCGTCTTAGAAAAGATAGTATATTATAATAACTTTGTCTACGGATTTAATTTGACAATTGTTGAAGAATTTATGAACTTTAGAATTTTTTAAAAGTATTAATTTTCGTAATGAAAAGTTTTATATCTCAAATCATAATTTTGTTCTGGCATAAGTGCATAATGGCACTTTCGTTTAAAAGTATAAATATTTTGAGACTAAATGCAATATCCCTTTTTAGTGTGAAGTTATTTTCAATATTTCTATATGAAGTAGTGTGAAGAAACGGAATGTTACAAATATATTTAAAACCTCATTAAATAGTTTTTTTATTAGTGTAAATAAAATTGCCTAAAATCTTAATATGTAATTGCATACAATGTTACAAAAATTGGCTCCGACTGGAAAATCTGATAAGTTCAACTATGGACCAGATATCTGATCAGTTTGGGTATTTTATCTAACCAGTTTTGTATAAAGTTGGATTGACTCGGATTAACTTGATCCATGTAAGCCTAAAACCGATGAGTCGCATGATTGGACCGATCCGAGACAATCAACTTTTTTTTAAAACAACATTATTTTGAAATGAAACAAAAGTCAAGTAATTTCAAATTATTTATAATTATGCTTGATATTGGTTAGTTTATGTATTAGCAAAACTTTAGTTATTTAATTAAATTTTAAATTTATTTGAGTGTTTTTGTTGTATTAAAGCATAAAATTTATGTTATTTGATTATATTTTTAATTTATTTATGACATTTTCTATAGTAAAACTTTTTTGTAGATTGATTAATTAAATATGGTATAATTCATCAAACTATTGACATACTCATCCAATGAGTGTACCTGATATTCTAACTGAATCATTGAATATTTGACTATTTGAGTTTAATAACACTAATTGTGTAAGGAGATTAATGTCTCTTGATTTTTATAATTTCTTTTAAAATATTAGATTCTTAAAATTAATCCATAAATATTATTTCAATATCATTGTGTTTTAGGAAAACTTTATCTTTTTTTGGTTATTGGAAACTTTATCTTTTTTTATTATCATTATCTTTAATTGACGCTTTGTTTAACAAAAAAACCTGAAACACAAATGGACATGGGCAGTAAGGGAATTATACAAAATGAATCACCTATTTTGTTTTGGTTAAAAATTTAGAATAGGCATGTACCAACAAAAAAAATCTAGAATACTTTATTTTTTCATTATTAAAAGGGAAAAAATTTTGGGCCAACCAATTTTTTACAGGAATTATTTTATTTTAAAGGGATTCGGAGGCCACAACGATTAATATTTTACATAGACTACTCACATTTAATATTCTACAACTCTTAAAGATGGGGTCATTGTATGAGAACTTTTAAATATTTTTTAATCAATACTTTTTAATATAGAAGATAGAAGATGTGATAGTATTATTTTGCAACAAATATACTATACAACTAGTTGAAAAGCAATCTAAAAAAACTTAAAATTAAGAATCTCATATCTATGCATGGTTAGTATAAAGATTTATACATAAATATTTTATTATTTATTGTTCATTTATATTACATTTTTTAAAAAGTCAATAATTATTAAATATAAATATTGAATGATGCAGTGACAATATAAAAATCTCATACACTATTGAGACATAGATCTTTTTCTCTGAAAACTAATATAAAGAGCAATATTTTGGACGGTTTAAATTGAGTTTTTAAATAATTGAATGAATCAGCAAGATTTATTCATTCATAAAACCAAACTGATCCCAACTAAACTGTCATATAATTTATATATTTATTCTACACTTAAACTACTTATTTGCTTTAATTTATGATTTTTTATACCCATTGATAAATTTTGTATTTCTTATGATATTTCATCAAAATAAGAGTTCATCTCTATTAATCATGTAATTGTTTATGGGTCTGGTGCACTCCTTGTAATATTAGCTCTGAAACTATTTGTGGGATTAGAATATCACTTATTCTCCATGAATATCACTTATTCTTCAGGACAAACATATCTTTTATTATTATAACAAAAATATAAATTAATTGCTTCATCATATCTCACTATTGAGATTGTATTTTGAATAGAAAGAAGTTAATAAAATGTATTTTAAAATCCAAAACGAACTAATTTATGAATGCGAATGATTTTTGGATGAGCTTAAAATTTATATTTCAATTCGTCCAAATCCAACGTCAAATAATTGAGGTATTAAGATTGGATGAGTTTTATTTTATCAAAATCAATCTAAACTGAATAATTGAGATATTCAGATTGGATGAGAAAAAATATGTACTGACAATAGAAGAGTTTTATACACTATTAATTTATTATTCAACATTATTTTTTAATTATTATTGACTTTTTAAAAAATATATTAAATATAAATGATGAATATTGTATTGATTACATAGAATAGTAACAATACATAAATATTACAATTCAAAAAATATTTTATTAATTAATAAAGTAAAATCAACTTTAGTAATTAATGATTTCTAAACAGAAGAAATTAGTGTGTGAATCCCTCGTTCATCTCTGGCAGTCAACAATGACTTTTCCTTTTTCCTATGGATTTTAAATTTTATTTATCTCTCAACAAATTATTAAATGAACAAAAGGGTCTTGTACTCGTATAAACTTTAAATATTCCAATTTTACTACTATTATTTCTTCATGCATATAACATATATTTCGTAAAATATTTTATCACTAATAATGTATATTTATAATCCCTACTTACATTCTATTATTACTATAAAATTAAATTTCTCATTATCAATTATAATAATTTTGTATCTTTTATGTTTATAAACTTTATTGAGTATAATTTTTTATGAAAATATTAATTTATAATATAAACTTATAGAAGAAAAAATGTTGGGCGACATTTAGGAATGACAACGGGACAAATTGCGAATAAGTTTGTATTTACTCAATTCCGAACCTGAAATTCAAAACCCGGGTTTGACCCCAATCACCAGGTTGAGAATAATAATACTATCCTTGACCTTGTCGGATTATCCAAAACCCGACAGAAAACTGAAAGCAATTTATATATATATA
>NW_017723784.1:0-27826 GCF_001865875.1 Lupinus angustifolius
TATATATATATATATATATTTACATATGCAATTGTGATATCATTTGATGGAAAGAAAATGTTTCTTTAGCCACATGAATAAGTTGTGTTTTCGCTGGAAGAGTTGCCAAACCATTTACAACTGCAGTAGCCAAACCATTATACATATATCATTTACATGGCATATTACACCTGCAGAAATATGTAGTGTTTCTGTTGGAACATTGCCAAACCATTTTGTATTTTTGTTGGCATGTATGTTGATAAATGGGTTAAATACTATTCTTGTTTTATTGTGAAATAAATTTAGAGAGATAAAAATATCAGGTTATCCCATTGCACATGCTAACAAATATATATAACTGTGTAATTTTAAATATTTTAATCAGATTCGGATAAGCTTAGAGTGGGATATTAACTTAATCAAATCATGTCCGAAAATTAAATTTGGGTAAAATACAAATTCGAACCAAATCAAACAGATTTTCCCCATTTAATTTGAGTTGAGTTGAAATGAATATTCACATATTTGGTTTTGGTTATTATCCCTAATGGCATTCACTGCAATGCCCATCAAAAGACTGGTATATGTAAAGACAAATTATTCTCTAAGTAATTATCTAGAAATACGTTTCCTCTTTTAAAACTGAATTTAATTTTTATCTACTCCTTATAAATAATAAGTAGATAAATTGGTAAAATTTTCAAATATTCCATATTATTGGTATGAAGTAAAGTAGTTACCATCCACTTATTTCTTTAAATCCAATGACTAAACGGATGAAACATAAAAGTGATTTAAGATTTTTCTTTTTCAAATACATATATGAATAATTGAGTCAAGTAAGAACATTTCTGATATAAAAATTGTGAGAACATTAAATATAGGTCTTACAATCATACATGAATTGTTAAAATTAAAAGTTGGTTATTGATCATATAATAATCATGTATATTTACCTTTTAACATTGATCATTAAAATAATATCCAATAATCTATATTAATTGTACTTCTTACAAAAATAATCATTCACGTATGAGTGACCTCTTTATATATATATATATATATGGAGCTACTCACGTGATAACAATATGCTAATGTAAGAAATGAGAACACTTAATATATATCATAGGACTTGATTGAATAATTAAGATTAAAAGATACATGTACATGACTATCATATGACCAATAACTAACTTTTAATGTTAATCATCCCTAATTGGTTATAAGGCCCATATTTATTGTTCTTACAATTTTTATATGAGAGTTGTTTTCACTTGAGTAACTTTATATATATATATATATATATATGAAACTCATTTCATACACTACAATATCTCTGTTTTTTTAAACAAGCGAAATTTATTAAGAAAGTACAAGGGGTGCTAACCCAATACAACAAGAGCTCGAAGAAAAAACACCAAAAAAATAACAAAATTAGCAATAAGCTAAAATACAAATCCAAGGGTCTATACACCAATTTGCAAAAACAAAAGAGTTGACCCCTACATTAGAGCAAAACCAAGACCAAGAGCAGATTCGAATAAGATCCAAGATGTGGATAAAACTACACTCCTTCTCACAAAAAACCACATCATTTCTCATAAGCCAAAGAGACTACTCCACCGACTGCCACAATATAATCCACCATTGAGCCCCTTTTACATTTATGCACATACTAAGATGAAGCTGAAAAAGGGAAACACGAGAATTAGGCAAGATCAAAGATTTACCTAACCATGTATAGAATCCCCTCCAAACACTAGCAGCAAAATGACAAGTGACGAAAAGATGAACAATCGACTCCACATTATTAGTACATAATACACAATTCAATTCGTTCACATCCAGCATGATGTTCCTCTTATGAAATTCACTTTTCGTTGCAACCTTTCCTCTAAGCAATTTCCAAGCAAAACAACAAACTGTAGATGGAGAACACTTAGTCCAAACCTTGTTGAGGAGAGTATCCACATCTTTTGGCAGTGAATTCATACGGGCTACATAAGTAGATTTGACTTCATACAACCCTGAAGTCTCTAGAATCCAATTCCACATGTCCCTTCTATCCGTGCAACACGAAACCGAACTAAGCATAGACAACAACTCTACTTCTAAGTCATGCTCCCACACAAAAAGATTTCTCCTCCAAATCAAATTCCAAAACCAAATACCATCAGACCAGTAACCATAATCAGCAACTGAAGCCAACTTATTCACAGCAACCAAAAACTGTCTAGGAAAGATGTCTTTTAAGCAGCTTTGGCCAAACCAAGTATTAGACCATAAACAAGTATCAAAGCCATCACCAATAGACCGCCAAACATTCTGCATAAACCAACCATGCCCATCTCCCAACGATGACCCCACCTTAACAATATCCTTCCACCCCGAGAACTGGATAAGGATACTGAATTAATACAGTCTCTACCATACATAGAAGACACAACCTTGACCCATAAAGAATTTGTTTCCACAAGGAATCTCCATTTCCATTTACCTAATAAAGCATCATTAAAGAGAGCTAAATTTGTAACCCCCAGACCACCCAAAAATTTTGGTTTACAAACAACACTCCAAGGCACCCAAGCAATACCTCTCCCACCATTCTTTTTTCCCCATAAGAAGTTCCTTGGGATAGTGATCAATTTTTGAATCACTTTCTTAGGAGCTTTAAAAAGGGAAAGGAGATAGATAGGGATATTCGACAACACAACATTTAACAGAATAACTCTACCGCCAAACGAGATAAATTTACATTTCCATATAGCTAGTCTAGCCGAAAGCGCCTCAATCACCGATAACCAGGTGGAATACCTGTTAGGACTAGAACCAACCAGAATACCAAGATAAGAGAAAGGAATAGACCCATTTCTACCGGCAAGAAAATGAGCCGTTGTTGACAAAAAACCACTATCCACATTGATGCCAATCAAAGAACTCTTTCTTAAATTCACCTTCAACCCAGAAACCAACTCAAAGCATCTAAGAATACTCTTAAGACACCACAGATTCTCTGAAGACGGAATACACACCACAATAGTATCATCCACGACATGTCTCCCAATCTTATAGCCTTCAAATAAACCAACACTCCTAGCATTCCGAATAAGCCCGGAAAATCCTTCAGCAACCATGAGAAACAAAAAGGGAGCCATGGGATCCCCTTGACGAATTCCTTTTGAGACAAAGAATTGCTTTGAGGGACAAACATTAACAAGCACAAACATCATTGTTGAGGATAAACATTCACTAATCCATTTGCGCCACTTAGAAGAAAAGCCGAATCTATAAAGCATATAATCAAGAAAATCCCAACTACAGAGTCATATGCCTTTTCGAAGTCCACCTTAAGCATCAAACACCCAGATGTATCACACTTTGTAGGATGAATAATTTCATTTATTACCACCATAGCATCAAGGATACTTCTATTCTGAACAAATGTTGACTGAGAAGAGGATATCAATGACCCAATAACCCGCTTCAATCTACCAGCTAAGCACTTAGAGAGAATTTTATACAAGGAGCCCACCAGAGAAATTGGCATGTAGTCTTTTAATCTACTCGAATTCAGAATCTTTGAAATAAGAGTAATAAAAGAACAGTTCAAACCTTTCAGAATCCTGGCATTAATCTGGAATTCACGCACGAACATACAAACATCATACTGAATCACCTCCCAAAATTCTTGAAAGAATTTGAAGTTAAAACCATATGGCCCAAAACTCTTATCACTAGCACAACTCCAAACAACCGCCTTTATCTCATCAACATCAAAAACCTCATGAAGCATGGACTTCTGACCCATGAACAAAGATTTAAACTCCACACCATCCAACAATGGTCTCCGGATCAGGGGAGCCGTGAATAACTTCTCAAAGTAATCTGAGATACCTTTCGAAAGAGCTTCTTCCGCATCACACCATACCCCATCAATGGTCACTCCAAGAATTTGATTTCTACGCTGCTTGTTCTTTATGCACGCATGGAAGAACTTGGTTTTAGCATCCCTTCCTTTAACCACTAGTTCTTGGACTTCTGGATCAAGACACTATCCTTTCATTTTGACACCCTCCACCAATCAGCCAACAGAAACTTCCTATCCTCGAGTTGATCCGTAGACAAAGCAAAAAATTCATCCCCAAGATCAAAGTTCTAGATTGCTACTTTTAAATTATCAAGTTGCAGATCCAAGTTCCCAAAAACCTCTTTATTCCTCCTCTTGATTTCTTGTTTCAAAGCTTTCAATTTCTCCCCAACCACAAAAGCAGACCAACCACTAACTTGTAACCCACACCAAGTATTAGATACAACATGAGCGAAATCTTTATGATGCATCCAACAATTTTTGAACTTGAACGCGAAAGGACCTTTCTTTGGTTCCTTATACAACAACACCAACGAGCAATGACTAGAAAAAGTTCTAGGAAGAGCCCTCTGAGACGCCCCTGGCCACTTAGATAACCAATCAACCGACACTAAAATTCTATCAAGCCTACTCATGCACCCACCTCCTGCTTGATACCACGTAAAACCTCTCCCAATCAAAGGCAAATCCACAATCTTCATTTGCCTCAACCACTCATTAAACATAGCCATCTTCCTACTACTAACCACAGTAGCATTCCCCTTTCTTTCAGGGACATCTCTAATAGAATTAAAGTTACCAAGGATACACCATAATATATCACCGATAATATTTTTTAGGTCACATAAGGACTCCCACAAAATCTTTTTAAGAGATAATTGATAAGGGGAGTAGATATTTACCATACAACAAGGAAGTTGACCAGCACACCAAATACCAAGGACAACAATAAACACATGCTAATAAATTATATTTACATTTGCAACTCTCCTCTTATTATTTTGATCTCTAAAAAATCATCTTTAGTTTCTGTGAATTTTGGCCTATGTAACTTTTAATTATAAATGAATTAATTTATAATATTAAATTTGTTCAGGAAAAAAACACGGGTTAACAAACATGATAATACTTGTAAAGACTTTCAAGAAAGCTTGTAGCCATTTATCTAAAAATATTTCAATTAATGATTATATATTTTATTTACTCCTTAGAAAAAATTAAATAGAATAAATGATAATTGTAATGACCTAATTTTCAAATATTCCAATTTTAATAATACTTGGTATATTTGTTTATTTATATAAAAAAAGGACACCTTTCATAGTGAATTATCTCTCTAGTAATTTATATTTGCATTATCGACTTATAGCTTATTATTTCTTTAAAATTATTTATCACAAATTTATTTCTTTAAAGTAAAAAGGTAATAATATTCTAAATACTAAGTTTTTTTATTCACTTCATTATGATATAAAAAAGAGGAGAATGTTTTAATGACACTAATTAAAAATGAGAAAAAAATGTATACACTAATATTGTATAAGTTTTATATAATATCAATGCATTATTTATATTTAATCATTATTAAATTTTCAAAAAAGTAATACAAGTGAATGATAGATAATGTATTGGGTGTATATAAATTTTTACCTCATAATATATAGATATTACACTATTAAAAAATATAAATAAGAGAAAAATTTTATTAATAAATACTATATTCAATATATTGAAAAATACTTTGTATAACTCCAAATAAAAAACTCATTGTCATATTAAAATAAATAACTTGTATAAAGAAAGAAGATCTTTTGAGACTAGGATAAGTAAAGAGGGTTAAGAATTAAGAGTAGAAAGAGAATATGAATTTCATTCATTAAATGATTGGATTTGAGTATTGAATGAAATAGTGATCATAGTTTACAATGAAAGTAAACTATTTATACATGAAAAATAAAGACTAACTAACTCTAACTAAAAATATATTTAACATCTCTGCAAGCTGGAATGTATCATGCATTCCGAACTTGAAATAATTGTGTTGAACACGATGATATACTCTAATACATCCTCTAGTTAGTGAGTGAATCCTTACCTTCCAGTCTTGAAATCTGAATATGAAGCGATAACGACGCTTAACAACCATTGGCAGAAGCAATTTCATCCAATGTTTAACCACCTATTTGACAAAAGCTTAACCATATAATACTTAATCATCTACTTGAGTGAAGCAAACCAATCATAATGGATGAAAAATAGAAAATTGAATATGAATCTTGATCCTAATATACTGTTTCAATGATGTAAAATTATACGCTATAATAATAATGTTGTGTTTAATTAGAGGTATAGAAAAATAGAGTATTAAGAAATAAAAATAATTGGGGGCAGTTGACACAAAACATGAAAAGAATGTTGATAACTATCGTAAACAATCCTCTCCTTCATAAAATCATTATTTCGTGCTTATCTTTGACACTCCATTAATGATCTTCCATCTTCTAAGAAAATATTAGCAATAGGTCTATGTTTTATAGAACCAAAAATAATTGTAATTTTGGTAGACAGTCTCAATTCTTGCTCCTTATAGCAAGCTCAGATGGAAGTTATCTTTCTTCATACTTCTTGACTTTGTGAGTTATACTGCAAAAGCTATCTGAAATGCAACTAAGGCATCACCCACATTCTAACAACGCCAAAAGAAGATACACGACATATGTACAGGAAACCCCTTAATTCTCTCATGTTGATGCTCTTTGCACTCATGCTTCCATTCCCATCAAGTAAGCTTAGACTTAACTTTTTTTAGTACTTCAAGCATAACCAACAACCACCCAAGTTGGTGTCTAATCAAGCTCTCTTAAACTAGCTCTACTTTCACTTGTTGACATACAACAACTTCCTATAAAAAAAAGGGTATTGCATGCACTTTGCAAGAACTTCTTATGAATCAAAGAGCAAATCCAACCATTTTCAAGAATGCATTTAACGAAACAGATGTGTAATGATTGGCAAGAAGAAAGTTAAAAAAAAAACCCTTGTATATGAAGAGACTTCCACTCCTTTAATCACCACCATACTTTCCATAATATATAAATTCAACATAACTTTGAGAGGATTCCATCAAGAAACATGTTACATAATCTCAAGAATTTTATTTTGCAACAAATAACAGGATTTCACCATATGCGAAAGAAGTAAATGATATGCATGTTGGAGAAGTTTATGGTGAAAAGACTATTCTCGCAACTAAATTGAGGGAACTACAGTCTCCACTAAGGATGGCAACGGGGCAGAACCATCACATGTAGTACTTTCAAGTACCCATATCCGCACTATTTATGGTACCCGCATGAGTAGCGGGTATTTGCGGGTACCCCACGGGTTTTTAAGTTTCAATATATATTTATATATTTTATAATAATCAATACATATAAAATAATTATTACATGAATAATAAAATTTATATACATGTTAAATTTATCATATATTTCAATCACTAAAATTCATTATAAAATAATACAAAAATATATAATATATAAGTATAAAATAATAATAAAAATGTAATATATATAAATTATTTAATTAAAAAAATTTATTATAAATATGCGGGTACCCGTAGGGCAGGTATCATGATACCCGCTCCCACCTATAAGCTATTTTTACAGGTATTCGTTGCAGATATTTTAACAGATACCCACAAGGCGAGTATTTTTATCATTCCTAATCTCCCCTGCTAAACTTGTTTGATGAGGGGGACAAGTTTCTTGCAATTCTTGATGAGATATTGATCAAGGTCGTACCCGATGTAAATAATACAATTAAACTGTAGTACTAGGAAGTGACTCCTATGTCATTTCCCAAGGATTATCTTTCCAACAAAGCTTCAAACACCTTATACTCACACACAAGGGGGAGTTGTTGTTGGATTGGTATGAACAATAAGCAATTTCATAAACAGTAAATAAGCAATGTAATAAAATGGAAAATGGAAAATAAAGTGTTGCATGGCTTCATATTCTCAAATGGAAAATAAAGTGTTTCTTATAAGAAAGTGACATATATTTGGTTGAAAATATCATGAAATTTCTAATTTTTCATCATATATACATGATTAACAATAAATATATACACATATCATTTCATATGCTAATTTGCATATTCATAATAATAATAAATAATATTGAGAAGACTTTATCTAAAAAGGGTATGCATTATATTTAAACAGTTTTGGGTCGGGTTCAGGCTCAAAGGCAAACTCGGTCGATATTTAGTGTCAAGTTAGTTTCAGATCTAGGTTCAGGTTCAAAAACATGATCCAATCAACATTTAGGATCGGGTAAGGCACATGCTTTAGCCGACCAACCCGATCCATTGTTGGTGCAGCGGAAGCGATCGTTGCGAAGCTTTGACCGCAATCAATCAAATAAAGTGCATAGAATAAATATAAAAGAAGAAACAAGATACTTTTGTAACAAGGTTCAACCAATTGTGCATATATCTCCGAGAGTGTTAAGCGAGTACCAAAATATTATTTGAGAACAAAGATTATAAGCTCTAGCACATCCATGGGCCTAAGTGCCCATTGAGTGTTTTTATTTGGTGCTTCTATCTGATGTTATATCTAGTGCACATAATAATAAAGAACCTCAGTTCAATATATAACATTGATTACTCTACTTTATTCCATTACTAGACAATGTGAGACTAATATAGTAGATATTTCAAACATCGCCAACAATCTCAAACTTGATTAAAATAGATGAATATTTCGCTATTTAGAAAATCTACACAAAAGTCTCCACCTTAGTGAATATCCCGCTCCATCTTACTCAATGCCTAATTCTCTTTAACAACTCATTTACATAAGAGTATGCCCCCTTATATCATCAACCTTATGAGTATCCTTGACCATGTTACCAAGAGTCTAGCTCTCCAAACTTATAGTGCAGCTTCCCATACCGCCATCTAATGGAACATGACACCTAGCCATCTAAAATACTCAATCAACCTGAATCTTGGAGCTTCCTTGGAAAGCCTCAACTGTTACCACCATTGTGTAGTCCGACTATCATAGTTCAAAAGAACTATCATACTCCAGCATAAGGAGTATACTCACAGCACACCCTGCGTCAATGTTTACCAATACTCATGCCACATCCTTGCATCGAAGCCAACACTGATGTCACACTCTACATCTCTACCAATATATGTATTACACATTGCATCAAAGCCAATGCTCATTTACACATTATATCAAAGTCTGCCAACGTCTCTGTGCTTTTGTGGATCTGCTAATAATTAATATTCTTCATTATGACGTCGCTGACACGTCATTAGGATATTCCACTTCTCATCTCAAATGAGATCGTTCTCTCAACATCTAGAGAGATATTGTCAGCATGTGACTCACGACCTATGTATCTATCCCCGCCTTGGTCTCAATCCAATACATGGACATCTATGGTTATGGATCCAACGCAACTGTAGTCCCCACCTTGTTTAAGTAATGTTTCCTTCTCCTTCAATTCATCTACTTTATCCTCGCACATTATCTTTGAAAGAGCTTGTCCAGCCAACATGTCTTCACAATCTTTTGCCATAATTTGGCGCATTGGTTAAGAGTCATCTACTAATTGGCTCTGATACCAATTGTTAGTATAGCGGAAGCGATCATTACACAACATTGGCCATAAACAATCAAATAAAGTGCATAAAATGAATATAAGAAAAAACAAAAGATTTTGTTTACAGAGTTCAGCCAATTGTGCGTACATCCCCAGAAGTATTGAGCAGCTACCAATATATTATTAGAAAATAAAGATTACAAACTCTAGCACACCCATTGACCTAAATGTCCATGAGGTGTTTTTATTTGGTGTTCTATTTGGTGTTTATATCTAGTGCACATAATAATAAGTTACTTAAGTCCAATATATGATATTATTTACTCTACTCTATTGTAATACTAAACAATATGAGAAAAATATAATAACATATTTCAAACATTCTAACAATACTCATCCCTACATTGTATTGTTATAAGGAAGACATCTGTACTTCTATAGAAGTTGTCTTTGGTCCTCTTAAAAGATATTACTTATTTTCATTCATGTGTAACTTAATACACGACAATTGTCACCAAATAAATAATTGATAAAATAATATATGTACTAATAGATAAAAAAATTTATACTTTCACTTTATTATTATCACTCGTTTTTAATTATAATTGACTCTTAAATAAAAATAGATGATCTATTGATTTTGTATAAATTTTACACTCTAAATAATTTATTAAACATTAGTAACTTTAAAAAAAACATATATATTGAACAAAGTTGTCAAAAAACTTGCACTTAAAGCTAAAGTCATTTATTAATATACAATTTTTCAATTTTTAAATAAACAATACAACCAAAACAACTTTTTAAGAAATTCTAGAAAATGCCTTAATTAATTATTTCATTAAATTTTCAGCACCAAATAGAAAATCTCACGAAATCAAGCAGAATGCAACCGTGACTATTCTTCACCGTAACCCTCATTTGGCATTCGCATCCCACCAATTATCCGCATCAGATTCTGTGACGTTACCTAACGGCGTGCTCACATTTCTCATGTCACCAACCATAACACCGTAACGTCCGTCATCTCTGACATAAACCTTCTGTACTCCGCCAGAGTCCACGCGCACAGTTTTACCAACGCTGGCCCCCCACTCCGCCACCACCGACGGTTTCCGGCGCCTGAGGCGCGTGTCCCACACCTCCACCGCTAGATTACCACACGAGCCTTCCCCAGCAGATACAACCACCGACGGTGACGAAGTTAAAATCACCGGCGATTTGCCGCGTGGAGTGACTGGATCCTCGTAATCATCGAAATCTAAACCCAGACCAAATCCAATGCTGTCCCATAACTTAATGACACTTTCACTGTTAGCAATTTCTGAAAGGGAAAATATATCACCAATGCTACGACGTCGTTTATGCATACCGGTTTCATTTCGAAACTCGTCACTACCAGAACCGCTAAGTCTAAAATAAAAACCTGAAGCTGATGCTGATGGCTGATCATATTCTTCGTCTTCTTCGAACTCTGATGACGGGGCATCATCGTCATCGTTGGAGAATTCATAATCATCATCTTCATCAGAATCATCATAATCGTCGAGGCAAGGAAGTGAAGGAAGAGAAGAAGCGGCTTTGTTGCGGAACCTGATGATGAAAATGGTGACTCTGTTGATGAAGGTGCTGAAGGTGGCTACGAGAGCGAGAATAACAGCACCCCATTTGCAGAAATTGTAGGCTATGGAAATGGAAAGAAAGAAGGTTATTTGAGAAGGGTTTTGCAGAGAATTGAAACCCAGTTGGAGGTCGTTGAGCATGTCTATCAATGGAACCTGCATGGTTTAAGTGAAAAGGAACTTGGGAAGGGGGAAGGGAAGCGGAAGAGGGAGGAGGGAAGAGGGGGAATTGTTGGGAAAGTGACACTCATATATAGGGAAGATAGAAAGAAAGGAAATGATATTAGGTGAATTAAAACAAGTGAAGATTGATTTTAGTCCATCTACATTTTCCTACTATCAATTTTGCCTAATAAAATTTATGGAAAATGCATTAAATTTTATGCTTAAGTGTTAATGAAATTAGTGTACACATCAAGATAAGGCTGAATTAATATTAGGATAACACAAGAAAATCACTCTCATCAATCTTTCAATTGTAGTAACACGTCCAACAATGCATGTTAATTAACATTAGTGACTGAAGAATGCCAAAATACAACCAGACTTCAAAGTTAAAAAGGGGAAATATTGTAATACTTATATAAAAATTGTAATTAAATATTAATAGTTTGATAGTTGAGATTAAAACAAAAATTTATGAGTGATAATTTTTCTTCGTTAATAATTTAGAGATTAATTTCATCAATATAGTAAAAGGGTTAATTAGGAAATAAAATTAGTTTGAAGTGATTGTTTCAAAAACAAAACATAAAATATAGGCTTTTTGTGTCCCTCATGTTCCTTAGATCAACATGTCCCTCATGTTCCATAATTGTTTTAGTATTCCCTATTCAAGCCTTCTGTTTGACTTGTATTACAACTGACTTTCTTGAATTCGTCATGGACAACCTTTGTTCCAAATTACACGAACTTGAGCACCTGAAGCAGCAGAATATAAATCCAACATTATAAAAACTACTAAATAACTAAAATGAAAAGCGAAGTAAAAGCACATTGATAGTTGCAATTGTTGGGTATGAGAGGACAAATGAGGTGTTACTCTATATCATATAGAGTAAAGAGTTAATTTGGAATATGAAAGTTATATAATGGATAGTTACCGATTTATCAAAAATTGGCATTTGTACCCTTATTAAATATTTTAAGTGTTTGATTTTTAATTGAAAATTAGGGGTGAGAGTGGGGGAAACAAAAGTTTGTTGATTATCATTGTGTTTTGGCTTTACCTACTAGTATAGATTAGTATTAAGACAGCAAATGATACAACCCCTTTAGCATTTCCTTGCACTTCTCATATTAGTTGTTAGAGTACCAATACAAATCACTTAAGCATCCCACCCTCACAAGGCCTAACAAAGAAGAGAGAGAGAGAGAGCAGGAGACAACAAATTAATGAAAATGATTCACAACCAGAGGACACAACGTGAATATTTTTTTTGTTATAACATAGGAATCCAAATCCTTTATACCAAAAAAAAAAAAAATTATGCATCTATACCCAATGATATTTTGTTAAGATACCTAAGTGTGTTAGTATGATAATTATTAATAAAAAATTAAATGATGTGTGTTATTTATTACTAGACAAAATCCTATTGAATTGATATAGAGATATAGAAAACTTTTGGTACATAAAATTTGAATTCATAATATAGATATGAGACCCATCCATGTTTCCAACTCTCAACTCACTATCTCAAGAAAGTCATAAGCATTATCCAAGTATTTAAGATTTGTATGCGGGTTGGTATTAGAATAGTATTGAAGATAAGAAAAGTGTTTGAGAGTCATGAAATACATTTATATTTCTCTTCTTTCCTCTGGGATGAACAACTAACGAACAAACTCTTAGCCTTCATTTGGAAGGGTAGAAATAGAAGAGAAAGAGATGAAGATGAGAAAAGTTGAGGACAAATGTCATTTTTCTCTCATTTGGTTTAGGAGAGAGTTTGAGGGGAGAGAGAGAAAGAAGAGAGGACCCACAAAATCTCTTTCTTCTCCCAAGTGAGGAGAAAATGTGAGGGGAAGAGGGATCCAGATCTATTGTCCTAAATTGTATCTCAAACCGTGTCATGCACTAATAATATTGAAACAAAAAATAAAAAATAATGAACATGTAATTTTTTTAATTGATATGAAATATTTTCATTGATCATGAGCATGATTTGAAACATAATTTGGAACAACAAATCCTTATCCGATGAAGAGTGAGGAGAAAAATCACTTATTTCACTTCTTTTTCTATACAACCAAACAACACTACAATTTACTATATTTCTCATTCTTTCTCATCTCTTTCTCTTTTTTCACTCTCTTCTTATTTTCTTCTCCCAACCAAACAAGTTTACATAACTTTCTCCAATACTTTTCATGTTTATTAAAACAAACAGTTGACAGTGGTTCCTGTGCATGGAGAACTCCACACTGATTCAGCAACCTCTACCATGGTTCTAGTCCAGCTCCAATAAGAACTTCACAAAACAACCCTAAAAATGAACAGCAAATAACAATTTTTAAAATTTTTCCCTTAAAAGTACTTGATATCTTCAATATTCAAATCATATATCAATGGTGAGCAAAAAGGAATCAATTGATAAAAAACAGCAACCTAAAATGATATAAATTTATAATTCTGCTATAACAATACCAAAAAGGAAATCAAGTGAAGTTAACCCAATAAGTGAAATGGGAATCATAGATATGCGTAAATATAATGGTAGAGATTCACTTATTTCGAGAGTGAATTTTTTAGACTTACTCTTCATCCTCACGATCAATTCTAAGGAAATCTAGTAGTTTGAATTAGTGAACAGATCTAAATCATTAGATATGTCCACTCTAAATACAAAAAACTTACTTCTCATTTGGTGTAAAGCCCGTTGCCTCTGGTAAAACCTAGAATGCACGACTTCTAGAAACATCGTCCTTCAATATAACTTGGGATCATTTAAGTTGCTGTAGTGATTGAGATTATAGTTACTGGGGTCATATTGTGATGCGGAAGATGTGAATTGAGGTGAAAAATTACTTTGTGATTAATTTTTTTTTTAATTTGATATGATCCAAATGCATTGTTATGTGACTTAATGTAACCTATTATTGTATTTTATCACATAGCAATTAAGTGTGATGCACCGGTGAAAGTCACCACTATCGTAATATTTATCCATAATATTTGGTGTGATGTGACCATATTATGTGTTGGACTGTTGGGGTCCAAAATTTAAATAATAAATAATTGATATCTCTAGTAGAACGTAATTCAGATTTTAAAATTTGAATAAAAAATTTCCACACCAGAAATTGTGGGTAGGAGAGAATAATGTTTCCACGTTAGAGTAAAGAGAGCCGGCATTTTGGTCTTTGAAAGATCATATAATTGAAAGATTGGAATTGATGAGCCATCATAAGCCAATAAACAAATGGGTGGGACCAACTCAATGGAACAGGTTGTGTCTCGAACCTAGAATCTGTGGTGGTTAGGTTACTTAACAGTTTTCCAATGGGTTTTTGACTCGTGATGACAGCTCACTGCTTCCTCATACTCTTGTTTCGTTTTTATTGTTTTTCTGGTGGATTATAGGATACACATTTTTCAAGAAATTTTTGTTGGATTTGTGCTCTCTTCCTATATAGAGAAAACCCAGTTGGGCAAAGCTCATTTGTCTTACTTAGTATTTTAAATTGCGGTCGCGATAGCGGTTGCCGTTACGGTTATTGCGATTGCGGTCATTGCGACCGTTGCGATGCGGATTGCGATTGCGATGTGAATTATTTTGTGAGAAAAAACATATTTTTGACATCGATGCGGTCAGATGCGGCCTGATGCGGTTCCATTGCGGTCCAAATGCAGTATGATGCGGTTGCATCGCGGCCTGTTGCGGTTGCATCGCGGCCTATTGCGGTCGCATCACTGTGAATCGGGATTACACCGCAATTGCAGTGTGATGCTGTTGCGGCGGTCACCGCAACCGCAATATTGCGGCCGCATCGCGTGATGCGGTCCACAATTTGATACACTGGTCTTACTTAATCTAATAGATAAGGGTCAGATATGGCAAGAGAGTGAAGGCAATTTATGCAAAAAGATGCAATTGAAATGTGTGAGAGAAGATAAGAAAACTCAACCCGCAGGAATTCCGAGCACCCGTGGGAAACTCGCGACTACGTCTTCGTTCACCGTTGGATTGGGCTGAAATTTGGACAACAGGTTACAACTTATAGTTCTTCATTCTGAACAGTTGGATTGGTGAGACGACGTCCGAGGTGGTAAAGATCGAGATGTTACAGCAGCTGAGTTTCTAGTTTTTTTCTGGTTTTTCTTGTTCTCATTTTCAAGCTTGTTGCTCTGTAGTATGCTGTATTGTTGAGCACGTTTTGTGCTGTATTTTGGAGACACTCTTATATTCCTATTTTGATTATAGTGGAGCTTGATTGACTGGCTTGTGCCCGTGGTTTTTACTTTTCACTTTGGGAAGGTTTTCCACGTTAAAATTCCGATGTTCCTTGTGCGTTACTGCATTATTTGATATTGCTCCTCATAGATTCTAGCAAGTTAGGGAAATTATTATCCGCTACGTATACTCTGTTAGAGTTAACATTGTTATTGTGTTGAATTTCCCATCAATTTCATCACTTTATCTAATATTTATTTTGTGAGAAGAATATTTAATTATTATATTTAATTTAGTTAAAATATTTTTCAACCAAAAATAATTTGCCAATGACAAACTTTTTAGGTCCTAAAATATTCTAAGAGCAACACAATTAATGGTTGTTCTTGTTCCATTCCTAAGAAAAGAATGTTCTTATTTTCATCAATCGCAGAATATTCCTAAAGAAACAATGCACAAATAAGAATCTTCTTACTGCATTCTTGCTGTTGAGTGGGCCGCAAAGAATGATTGAGAATATGTAGAAAATTGTTATATTGTAGTAAATATAAAAGTGTAATATTTTTTTTTGGAGGTTAAATGATGTTACAAATATAGTAAAAAAGTAGATGAAAAATTATCTCATAATATGGAGAGATAAGTTAATGGTTTCCAAAACATTTGCCTTCAAAAACATGTAAGTTCAGTTGATGGAGAAAAGTGATCAACTTTCTAAGAAAATTCTAGCATGCTTCATGCTAGTTTATATAAATCATTTATGCTTATGAAAAAAGAAAGCAATCAATACTTAACAGTTGAAATTTTAAGAGGAAAAAATGTATATATCAACGGTGTAAGAATTTTTATATTGTCACTGTATCAGCCCTCTTTCGTTTTGAATTATTATTGACTCTTGAGTAAAAGTCATACAAATGAACGATAAGTAATATATTGATTGTGTCTTTATACTGTCAATACATATATATTACACCCAAATTTTAATTCCAGTACGTCTGACATTTTATTTATATTAGAGAGTTGTGTAGATGATTAAATTATGGCATACGTGTTTTAAATTGTGCAAACTTTTTTTATAAACTACATTTAGAGTAGTATTTGAAGAATATAATGTTAAGTAATGTTTTTTGCTTGTCATTTCTTACTTTGGAAAACAGTGAAAAATAATTCATTTACTTCAAGAAAAAAAAGACTTTTAACATCTTTTCATATAAATTTGATGTTAAGCATTATGCACTAACAAAATTGAAAATATTTGATATTAAAAGACTTTTAATATCGATTACTTTCAGAAATAATGTTAAAAGTAGGTTTTAAAATAAGTTCTAAGACTGATTGAGGTAGAAAATCAATACATTTTTTTTATTCCTTCCTTCTTTCTTATGCTCTATCCTCCAAAACTCCGAGAGAAAAATCATCTTTCCCCAACTCATGTCTTCACAAATCGCCTCTCTAAAGTGCAGTTCAAGCAAAACTTTCTACATGATTTTCTTATAGGAAATAAATTGCTTGAGAACATGCACCCTACTCCTATATATGATAAGATGTTCCTTTTACTACTTCTTAAAACACATGTTGGCTATTGGATAAATCTGGAATAGTCTTACGATATTTATTTGCTTCCTTATGTCGCAACTCCATGAAAACCTTCATAAACCCTTCCCTATATGTCCATTGAGATCTCCTATAAAGAAAACCTTTTCGCCTATAAGTATTCGATGGAGTGCGTAATCTGAATACTCCTAAGTAATTATCTTGTGATGTTCCTCTGGCTCTATTTGGTTGCATAAATATTAATTACATTAAATGTGTTTTTATTTGCTATAAATTGTAGAACTACGATCTCACCTCCTATCATTTTTTACATCGTTCATATCTTTCTTCAATTCCTTATATTCAATTATACTGACTTCATTTCTTGAGCTTGTCTTGTGGGTATACTACGACTTAAAACCTGTAGCATATAATTCTCTTGCATTTTCATTAATCCACTTAGTTTCTTGTAGGCACATAAAATTGATCCTCCTTGTAAGAATATCAACTATTTCCATTGATTTACCTATGAGAGTGCATATATTCAATGTTTCAATTTGTATCATGGATTGATGAACTAGCTAGCTTATTTACCCATACCTATTCACGCATTTGTAGAAACCCTTGCTTATTTTTCATTACATCCAGGAGGTAATATAATTGTTCTTGCTCATTTGACGTTGCACTCGAGCAATACATTGCATTATTTTTGGGCCATAACCTAGTATTAACATCATTACATTGTTAAAAAAAAAAGAAAAAAAAATATGAGAGGGAGAGAGAGAGGGCGAGCAAGAGGGAGAGTAAGAGATAAGGAGGTTGCTAGAGAAAAGGTGGCCAGGGAGGGGAGATGGGCAGGATGGTCCCACAACTCTTCTCTATTTCATAAGAGATATCCAACTAGCAACAATTCATCAACAACTTTTTACTTCTCAAATTTCCCCGAGGAAGTTGGCAAAAAGGAACTTTGGAACCATTTTCTTAGAGAAAGGAGGGTTATAGAGGTGTTTATTCCTTGAAAACGGAACAAAGCTGGAAGGAGATTCAGATTTGTCAGATTTCTGAATGTTCTTGATGAAGCAAAATCGGAAGCCACTCTTGACAACCCGTGGATTGGTAGAAAAAGCTTCGAGTTAACCTTCCGAGGTTTGACAGAGCAAGGGGTGCAGTAGTAGGCAGCGCATGGGTTAGAGATGGTAGTGTAGAGTGTCTCAGAAGCCTCTGGCAGTGTTAGAGATGGCAGGTCATATGCTGAAATTGTCAAGGAAGATAGAAGGAAACACGTTGGGAATAGAGATGGAGATGCCAGAATTTCGGAGGATCAGACTAGTAAAAAGTTGAAGGTGAATGTGATTAATTTATATTATCAACCTTTGGGAGAAAATCTGTCTTGGTTGGAAAATTTGTTTGTTGGTGAGCTGATGGATGCTGAGGATATTGTCTCATTCCAGAAAAAACTATTCTCAGAAGGTTTTTTCTCTATCAAAGTTACTTTATTCGGGGGGAGTAAGGTCCTCATTAACGCTGATCAGGATGGTGAAGTCGAAGAAATATTGAAAGGTGAGTCTGAATGGTTTAATAGATGGTTCGTTTGGCTTCACAAATGGACCAAAGAAGATGTTGTTGGAGAAAGATTAATCTGAATTCGTGTCTATGGGGTTCCATTACATGCTTGGAAGCAGAACCTGTTTTTTCAGATAGCAGGTTGTTTTGGAAATTTTATCAAAACTGACCAAAATGCTATCAACAAGAGAAGAATGGACGTGGCTCGTTTCTTAGTGTCTATCTCGTCTCTGGATATGGATGATGCGGTGGTGAACATCAAAATCAATGGTGAAACCATTTCTATTAAGGTGATCGAGGAATTTGGACCCATTTGGCCAGTTGAAGTCTTCTCCAACGAAAAGGGTGGTGTTATTGGTTTCTCAGATCGCTTTGAGGTTGAGGAAGAGAGTAGTGCATTATCGAATTCCAGGGAGTTTTGGAAGGTTGAGAGGGGAGGATCTAATTCGGATATGGGGTTGCTAGAGGAAGAAGAAGACTTTAATTCTTTCAATGGTCTAATTAATGAGGAATTATTAGGAGGAGATTTCAAGGTTGAGAGCCGTGTAACTTGGTTGAAAAAGGGAGAATTAAATGGCTTGGGAAATTCCAATCCAAGGAATATAAGTGATATCAATAATATCCCTATTAATGTGGGAGATACCAGCGCATTTAATGCTATCAGTAGCAATTTCCAGGCTATAAATGACCATGAGGTTTTTGAGTACTTTAATGCAGGGGGATGAATCTTGACGAATGTGAGACAATTCAAAAAATATGTTAATAGGAGATATTAGAGGAGCCGTGTAGGACCAGCAACTAATGTGTATGGGGAAATCGTGTACCCCTTTTCAAGGGGAGTTATTGCACACAGTTAACTCATTTAAAGCTGAATTGAAGGATTTTAATAAGACAAATTATATTAAAAAAATTTCAATTCCTTTCCCCCTCTCAAACTGTGACTCCTTTAGGGAGGAGGCCCCAACCTGAATTTGCAATTATTGGAAAAAGATTCAGATGGTATGCGGGGCCCAGTCTTTGACCAGGTGGCTTTGGAACCAAACCGTGTTTCTATGGTTCAAGAGGCTTTAGAAGTGTGTGATTTTATTTCTGCAACTTAAAAACATTTTCCCACGAATTCTGCCAGTATAGTGGCTGATTCGGTTGAGGGGGGACTTTTTCAATGATTTCGGAGCGGACTAATGAAGACGATGGGAGTTCTAAGGCCAAGTGTAATTCAGTTAATGAAGTTTCTGATAGTGAAGACATTCTCTTGAAAGATATTGTTGATGAGTGTAGGAAAAAAAAGAAACAATCCAAAAGGACATAGTAATGCTCTAAATAAATCTGTGCCCAACCATGTTGATTCGGTTGTAATTTAGGATGAAATTGAGGTTGGGGAAGATTTAGAATTGGAGATAAATATTAATCTTGATGATTAGTTGTCTGAAGCACAAGATGTACGCAAGTTTGGTACTGATATTGGTGTGGTGGCTCCGGGAGGGGTTGAGAACACTATAAAGCATCTACATGATCTGGAATTGGCAACCCGAGGTGGGGTTGGTGAAGAAGAAGGAGATTAAGAATTTGATCAGAGAGGAGAAGGTTGATTTCCTTTGTCATCAAGAAACAAAGGTGGAAACATTTACTAAGGAGTTGTGTAAGAGACTTTGGGATGATTCGGATTTCGATTTGAGCTTTCAACCATCGGTGGGAAATTCCGGTGGTATGATCAGTATATGGAGGGTTGACAAATTTTCTACTATATGTTCCTTTGGTGGTTTTGGATTTTTGGGAGTGACATTGTTAATATTTATGCTCATTGCATAAATAACGCCAAACTTCTTCTTTGGAGAAAATTGGTTCTTTGGAGGAATTCGATTCAGAATAATATCTGGTGTTTAGCAGGGGACTTTAACGCTGTCATCAGTCAGGATGAAAGAAAAGGTGTTTGCAGTCATCAGAGGGGCAAAGAAATTCGAGACTTCCAGGACTTCATCTTATCTATGGGCGCGATTGACATTCCTCTTTGTGGGAGGAAATATACTAGGTATTTGTCTGGTAGTAATGTGATGAGCAAATTGGACAAATTCCTTTTCTCTGATGAATGGAGGGTCTGTTGGCCGGAGCTAATTCAGAAGGGGCTAAAATGAAGTTTATATGATCATTGTCCTATTACCTTGGAATGTCGAGTTCAAAATTGGGGGCCAAAACCTTTTAGAGTTTTGGATGTCTGGTTCTAGGACAAAGAGTTCAGATAGGTGGTTGAGTCAGAATGGTCAAGTATCCAAGTGGAAGGCTGGAGTATGTTTAGACTTCAAGAGAAGTTGAGGTTTCTGAAAAATAGATTGAAGGTGTGGAACCGTGACTATTTTGGTAACTTGGACAACAAATTGGAAATTTTGGGCAAGAGATAAATAAGCTTGATTTGAAAGGCGAGTCTTTTGATCTGACGAGAGATGAGTTGCAGGCTAAAAAAGCTCTATGGGTTGAATTTTGAAGATTGACTCACATGAAAGACAATATTATCTTTCAAAAATCAAGGTCTAAATGGGTTAAGGATGGTGATTCTAATTCTAAGTACTTCCACAACCTGTTGAAATCTAGAAGGAATATGAACTCTTTGCACAGTCTAGATTTTGATGGCTCTTGGGTTGAGGATGTGATTAAGGTGAAGGATGGCATCATATCTCATTATCTCCACGCCTTCTCTGAAGATAGTTGGCAGAGACCTTTATTAGGAGGGATCGTTTTTAAGAAGATCTCTGATTTTGAGAATGAGTCGCTTGTAGGTGGTTTTTCAGTTGAGGAGATTAAAGAGGTTGTTTGGAGTTGTGGCAGCAATAAGAGCCCTGGTATAAGCTTTGTCTATTCTATCAGTAATAAAACTAATGGGCTCTATATAAGCTTATGAGCAAAGATTGAGTAGGCATGATGAAGGTTCACTAGAAAATGCCTTTCAATCAAAGCTCAGACTAAGGTCTCAGAATAAAGAATATCAAAGAAGAAATAATATTGGTGCGGAACATTCTAGAAACAAAGAGATTTCTAAAGATTTCTCTAGAAACAATCAAGCAAAATATCTTCCTTGCGGCATATGCCAAAAGTCAGGTCATTCAGAAAAATATTGTCGATATCGAGGAAAGATACAATGCTAATATTGCAAAAGATTTAGGCACTCAGAGCAAAATTGTCGCAACAAAAATAATCATGATGCCAATTTTAGTGAAGAATGTCAACATGACCAACAACTATTCTATGCCAACCAAGTCTCTAGTCGTGATAAAGAAGAAAACTGGGACTTGGATAATGGTTGTAGTAACCACATGGCTAAGGACGAGAGCATTTTCAAAGACATTGACGAGTTTGTCAGAGTGCAAGTTCGATTGGGTAATGGCACCATGGTTGAGTCCAAAGGCAAGGGCACTGTCATTGTGGAGACACAATCAAGTACGCGACTTATCAAAGATGTCTTACTAGTTCCTAACATTAAAGAAAATCTCTTGAGTATTGGCCAAATGATGAAAAAAGGCTACTCTCTCCACTTTGAGGGAGATACATGCAATATATATGACAACAATAGAAAGCTTGAAATAGCCCAAGTTAAAATGGAGAAAAGAAATAGAAGTTTTCCAATAACTTGGAAATATGCTACTAACATCGCTATGAAGGTTCAAGTTGATGAATCATGGCTATGGCATCGAAGATTTGGTCATCTTAATAACCAAGCCTTAAAGCTATTATATCATAAAAGAATGATGAAGGATCTTCCATGCATCCAAGAGAATGAAGGAGCTTGTGAAGGATGTCTACTTGGGAAGCAACATAGACTACCTTTTTCAAGTGGGAAATCTTGGAGAGCAAAACGCTTGTTGGAGCTCATCCATACTGACGTATGTGGACCAATGAGGACGCCATCACTCACTAATAACAGGTACTTCATCCTCTTCATTGATGACTTTTCTAGAATGACATGGGTCTATTTTATAAAAGAAAAATCAGAAGTCTTTGGAATATTCAAGAAGTTCAAGGCCTTTGTCGAGAAGCAAAGCGGGAAACATATAAAAGTACTCAGAAGCGATCGTGGCAAAGAGTACAACTCTCACGAATTTGATAAATTTTGTGAGGATGAAGGCATAGAGCGTCAACTCACAGTTGCTTACACTCCACAACAAAATGGGGTGTCTGAAAGGAAAAATCGCACGGTCATGGAGATGGCTAGATCGATGCTCAAGGAGAAAGGTTTGCCAAACACCTTTTGGGCCGAAGCAGTTTACACATCTGTCTACATAATGAACATATGTCCAACAAAGGCAGTCGAAGGTAAAACTCCTATAGAAGCTTGGAGCGGTAGAAAGGCATCAGCTAAACATTTAAGAGTCTTTGGATCCATCTGTTATATATATGTCCCAAAAGAAAAGAGACACAAACTAGAAGACAAGACGATAAGAGGCATCTTCTTAGGATATAGCACACAGTCAAAAGGCTATCGAATATATAATCTAGAAATGAAGAAACTTATCATCAATCGAGATGTTGAAGTTGATGAAAGCGTTGCTTGGAACTGGAATGAAGGTAAGATTGAGAGACACAACATCTCCATACCAACACAACAACCACAATTAACTAGGGAAGTAGAAGAAGCAACACAAGGTCTAGGTACGCCAACTACACTCCCACATGAACAATCTTCACCAGAATCATCTCCGAGATGAGTAAGATCCTTGGTAGATATATATGAGCTAGTAGATATATATGAGATATATATGATCGAGACAAAAACACGTGGAAGCTAATAGATTGTCCAAAACATAAAGACATCATTGGAGTAAAATGGGTGTATAAAGCAAAGCCTAATCCCGATGGCACTATACAGAAGCATAAGCAGCCAAAGGCTACTCTCAATAACCAGGAATCGACTATAATGAGACATTTGCTCCAGTTGCTCGTCTAGATACTATAAGAGCTCTAATAGCTCTTGCAGCAGAAAGAGGATGGAACATTTACCAGCTAGATGTCAAGTCTGCATTCCTCAACGGAGTACTTCAATAAGAGATCTATGTAGAGCAGCCAGAAGGGTTCACGAGCAAGGGCAACGAAAACAAAGTGCTACGGTTGAAGAATGCTCTATATGGCTTGATGCAAGCTCCTCGAGCATGATATAGTAGAATTGAACAATAATTCGTCGATAAAGGATTCAGGAGGAGTAAGAGTGAGCCTACACTATACATTAAATCCCAAGGTCAGTATGATACTTTAATAGTTTCCTTGTACGTAGATGATCTTATATACACTGGAAACAATATAAAGATGATAATAGAGTTCAAAGAAGACATGATGAAGACATTCGAGATGACAGACCTAGGCTTAATGCACTACTTCCTTGGAATTGAGGTAAATCATAGAAAAGAAGGTATATTCATCTCACAAAAGAAATACACAGAAGAACTACTAAAGAAGTTTAAGATGTGTGAAAATGCAAACCAGTTGCTACGCCACTCATGACTAATGAGAAGCTACAAAAGGACGATGGATCTCCACAGACAGATGCATCTCTCTATAGGAGTTTGATCGGGAGTCTACTATATCTCACTGCCACAAGACCAAATATTATGTACGCTACAAGTCTTCTATCAAGATTCATGCAAATCCCAAGTCAAATTCACTTTGGAGTTGGAAAAAAGATTCTTAGATACTTACAAGGAATAAAAGAGTTCAGTATATGGTATAAGACCAACACCAACTCAACATTGCACGGCTACACTGACAGTGATTAGACAGGTTCGATGGATGACATGAAGAGCACATCAGGTTATGCCTTCTCACGTGGATCAGGAATATTCTCTTGGGCATCTAAGAAGCAAGCAATCATTGCACAATCAACAGCGGAAGCTGAGTACGTAGCAGCTGCAGAGACGACCAACCAAGCTATATGACTTCGACGAATACTCAGTGACATGGGAGATCAAGAGACAGAGCCTACAACTATCTACTGCGACAACAAATCGGCAATAGCAATAACAACGAATCCAGTCCATCACAATAGGACAAAACATATTGCCATTAAATATCATGTTGTTAGAGAAGCAAGTGAGAACAATTAAATAATGCTCGAGTATTGCAAGACCGAAGATCAAATTGAAGACATATTCACCAAGGCATTACCAAGATCGAAGTTCGAGCAACTACGATCATTACTAGGAGTCACAAAAAATTGCATCAAGGAGGAGTGTTAGAAGGTGCTGCAATTTACTATAAGCAACTAGAAGGTGCTGCAATTTAATAGAAGCAGCTAGAAGATTAAGGAATAGACTAAGATCTTTATGTCGCTCATGTGCTTCTAGAATAATGTAGATTAATGAGGAAGCTATGACAATGCTAGGCTATAAATAGGCATTTGACATTTCACATGGGGTGTGAAAAAAAAAGAAACCAAGCATCCAAGCTAAAGAATTCTCCCCTGCATTTATCCCCTACATCTTTTCTAAGTGCCTAAAAGCAACTATATTAATAAATCTGTTTTTCACACTTTTTTTACTTCAATTATACCTCTAAAATTTCTAATAGTTATAATCAAGAACACAAAGATATTCCCACACCAAGTCACACCACCAGACCTTAGTGTGATTTACCCGAATCTGTTAAGCACTTGGTTGCACCATATTTTCCTCATTTTCCACATGGGTAAATTAAGTTAGTTAAGTTGGTTAGTTTAATTATTTTAGTTGGGTAGAATTTCCATCTTAGTATAAATCCTTTAGTTATTCTCTATTGTATTGTAACTTTTGTATTCACTTTCATAAATCAATAGAGAGATTAAGATGTATTCTTTTTCATCTTCTCTTGTTCCATCTTTAGGGTTGAAGTTCTTCACCCACCACTGTTTGTTGAAAGGCTTAAGAAAACTGTTTCAAATTCTAGAATAAGGGTTAGCTTAACCATTTAATTCTAATATGAATTGTAACAATCTTATCATTAGTGATAAGGCTTAAGTTAACCAATTTTATATCTTGCGATTCTTCTTTATCTCTTTCTCGTTCTATTCTATTTGTATTTATATACATTATTTACTATCAATAAAAGTCAGTAAAATTTTTATACATTTATTTACAATTTCTCTCTTGGTATTAGAGCTAGTAAAGTTTACCTTATGGTAAACACTAATATTGCCAATTCAAAAAATGTTCTTTCCACCTTTTGGTGTGTCAAGTGGACAAAGGTAATTATTTGCTTTGGAAATACCCGGTTCTACCTTTATTAAAGGTCACAAGTTGGATTTTTACATTCATGGTAACAAGAAGTGCCATGAAGAATTCATCACAGATGAAAGTGCCAAAAAATTCAATCTCCACTTTAAGGAGTGAGTCTCAACAGATCAACTCTAGCTTGGATGGTTGTTCAATTTCATGACTCAAGAAATTACAATGCAATTGCTTCACTGTGAGACATCTTGTTACCGTAGCTTACAATAGTTATAACGAGCACGAAATAATACTTACTGGCTGAGTCACGATTAGATCGCTCTCTTTAAGACGTTTCGTGGCACTGCCCAAAATTTGCAAGTAGACTTTCAACCACGCCGTCCCCAAGATAAAACAACCCAAATATTTGTTATCGAATTCTTACTGTACTATAAGAAACGATCTGGAATACACCCACCAAAAATATGGCTACCAGTGTCAATTCTCGAAATTCCCACAATATGGCTACACGTGTCAATTCTTTTCCCACAATATGACTACTAGTGTCAGTTCTCGAAATGCCCATAATATGGCTACCCGTGCCAATTCTTTTTCCACAATCTGACTACTAGTTTCAGATCTCGAAATTCCCACGGAAGAAATGGAGAGAAGTTTGTCAGAAATGCACCGGTGAAAAATATGAGAGAGAAAGAAAAAGTTGAATGAAAACACATTCAACTTGGGCAAGTTATAATGAGGGAAAAAGACCTATATTTATAACATGAGACTTTTTCCAAGTTCCTCATCTCTCCAATGTGGGACTTGGGAGTTGTTTTTTTCAAAACTCTTCTATGTGGGGCTCAGGAGTTTTTTAGATTTCACACCCAAAAGTTCATACTAATGGCTTTCAACAAACCAAGTTCCAACAATCCCCCACTTCAAATTAGAAAACGATTTCCGAGAATTTTTGTGGTCTCAATAAGATTGTGCATAAACAAAGGTGTCATGTGACTTGAACCTTTGCATAGTGAATAAGATCCAGATTTTACTAGAGTGAGTCGTAGTCTTGAACTCTATCTCCAACATCAACCACACACAACATTTTCAAAGATGTATTCTATAAATCACGTGTGTTAAAGGCCATGCACGTCTATCCTAGTATAGTGAATGCTCTAGAAAATTATGCCCCAAAATTTCATAGGAAGCGGCTCTTACTTCCACATTTACATAGGTGAGTCTATCAAGAGTACTCCTGTAGTGTAGGTACTCCACTCCAATTGAAGTATAAATCTCATTAAGAGTTTAACTCATCCTTACATATGCTACAGGAATCATGTATCTCATAATTTTATAGCATGTTCATTCTCATATCACTTCACAACTTGTTATTACCTATTGAACCTATTTCTTGGGATCTTAAGTCAGTTAGGTCGGGTTACCATCATGAGTGATCCTCGTTCTAAAGCAATAGTCTCATACTCTTAGTAGTATTATAGACTTCCTCTCTAACTAGTCCTTTCGTCAAAGGAACTACTAAGTTATTCTTAATATGTACATGATCCACTCACTACTACATTTTTGACCTACGACAACGCTTTCATTCTCTACGGTTCTAAAACCGTGGTCTTAAAGTATATTTGACCACGGTTTGTAATAGTGTTGTCCTATTTATCAATTTTTTATATTTATTTAATACAACGCTTTTAAACCGTTCTTGTAGATGTTTTAAAAAAAACCGTTCTCCATTCATTTCCAAAACCCATTCTCTACCCGTTCTCATCTACAAACCCTTCTTTCCTCTTGAAACTTCATCTCTTTCCTCTAAAAACTTTTCTCCTCCATTCTTAAAACCCATTCATTTCCAAAACCCACTCATTTCACGCTCACTTTCCTTCATTTCACGCTCACCCATTCTTGGGCACTTCTTCTTCCTTAACACCTTCTGCATTTGCTCACTTTCCTTTTGGTTTGCATATTCACCTTCTTCATTTGCAAACCAAGCAGGCCAAGGCTTCATATGCTGGAAACTACCTTACATTAATCTCAAAACCTCTAATTTCTTCTATGATTGACGAAC
>NW_017723785.1:0-1890 GCF_001865875.1 Lupinus angustifolius
TCACCATCGAGGTTTTTCATTTGCCGCTATTGTGGATTTTCACCTCCTTTGAGAGCTCTCTGAATTAGCTCCATCCATTGAGGTATCCTTTTTTCCGTTCAGTTTTAATTGCTACATTGTAATTCTTCAATCACTTTGTGGCATGGCATTTATCTACTGCTTGATCTCTTTGTTATTGAAGGCTATAGAGTATGATATTTGAAATGAATAATGTCCATGAGTTCTAGACATTTATTGATTCTGAGCTTTTGAAGCAAAATAATTTGTTCCTTTTTTCTCCCATATTATAATGTCTCCCTAGGTTGTCATTTTTTGCATAAAAAGAAGTTCAAATAGGCTCAACTAGGGTCTATGTGTATTGATGAAGTACTTTTGTTTCTGTAACTTTCCTTTTGGTTTGCATATTCACCTTCTTCATTTGCAAACCAAGCAGGCTAATGCTTCATATGCTGGAAACTACCTTACATTAATCTCAAAACCTCTAATTTCTACTATGATTGACGAACTAGAAACCCTAAACCCTATCAAATTTTGTTCTAATTGAACAACAATCCTGAACAGTGGTAGCACTAATGGTTGCTAAAACGGCCACATTTACTTGCCTTATTTATTTGATAATTGTAGTAATTCTTGATTAATTCTAGCAGATAAATGATGAGTGAGGAAATCCAATTTGTCCTATGATTTTGTACTTTTTGATATGTTTGATTTTTCATACTTATTGGAAAGTTTCACTACTTTTTGGTTACTTTTTGGTATTGAGTTAGAGCGTGTAAATTATTAGAAATGCTAGAGTTGTGTGCATTGTACAAAATGTGTATATTTTAGTAAGGAAAGCTCACATATTTCACATGTAACATCATGAAGAAATCATATCATCGTCCTTCTATATTGAGTGTAGGTAGAGTAGTGAGATGATGAACATAGAAGAAGATATGAGATTTGCATTATTCTTCATACAAAATGGATGCATCACCTATCATTCTATTACTATCTTTAATATATATTACTGGATTAGGATCACCTTATTTTTATATTCCTTTTATATAGTCAAACTAAGGATTTTCTCCAATACCTTATAAATACATCCTTCCCTCTCTCGTTTTACTTGTGTTTTTGTGTTGCTTGCTTAATGTTCTTTCTTATTCATGTTATGTAAAAAGTCTAGATGCTCCTCATAAATGTTTTCCTTCTTTTCACTTCAGTGATAGATTGTAGTTCTATGTATGAGTGTGTTGGTGCTAATGCAGATTTTTTATATAAGTTTAGGTACCTATTAAAATTTCCCTAAAAAATGCAAAGAATACAAACGTTATATGCAGATAGCTTTCTATTTTTTGGTGATGACTTAATTCTGAGGTTATAGAATTTGCAGGCTACTCTGCTTAAAGTTTAACATACCATTAACTTCTTCACATTAAAATGAAAAATTTGGTTGGGGCATAGGGATATACCTCTTAAGATAGGCAACATGATTGTAGTTCTGCGGTCATGTGTTTGTAACTTCCAATATATACATATATAGGCTTTATTTTTTGATGTGTTCTTTGTTATGTTTTGTGCGTGTTCTTTGTTATGTTTTGTGGTAGTAGTTATTTAAGTTATACATGTTGTGTGCTTCTGTTTTATTAATTACCTCTCCTAGAGTAGGCCATCTGTGAAGTTCATCTTGAACTTGATTAATAAGGAGACCAATTTAATTATTTTTATTTTCCAAAATCCTAGTTACCGTGATGGACAAAGAATGGATTAAATTGCCGAGGTATAGCTCACAGTACATTGATGATGTTGAGTTTTTTCTGAACTATGCTTACACCAATGGAAAACCGCAAGGAGGATAAATTTTGTGTCCTTGTGCTAAATGTGACAATACTTGCTGGGAAGTCAGGG
>NW_017723786.1:0-9788 GCF_001865875.1 Lupinus angustifolius
GGTGCTTCACGATATACAAAATCATCTAGTGAGAATGATGAAAACAAGAATGCTCACAAAGTCCCTGCTAAAGTTTTAAGATACTTTCCCCTAATTCCTAGACTACAAAGACTATTTATGTGTTCAAAGACAGCTAGCTCGTTAAGGTGGCATGAAGAAGAGCGTTCAAAAGATGGGAAGTTGAGACATCCTGCCGATGGCGAGGCATGGAAAGATTTTGACAAGCGTCATCCTGACTTTGCTATTGACTCACGCAACATAAGACTTAGTTTGGCTAATGACGGATTAAATCCTTTTAGATCAATGAATTTGTCTCATAGTACATGGCCTATGGTACTAATACCATATAATTTCCCCCCTTGGTGGTGCATGAAGGCTGAGTATTCTATTCTATCATTAATAATCCCTGGACCAAAATCACCAGGAAATGATATTGATGTCTACCTCCAACCACTAGTTGATGATTTAAAAGTATTATGGGAGTCAGGAGTAGAGACTTGTGATGCTTCAAAAAATCAAACTTTTCAAGAGACTTATGATGCTTCAAAAAATCAAACTTTTCAGATGAGAGCAGCACTAATATGGACTATTAATGACTTCCCTGCGTATGCTATGCTGAGTGGGTGGAGTACAAAAGGGAAACTCGCATGCCCTTGTTGTAATTATGAAACTAATTCAGCTTATCTGACGCATAGTCGAAAAATGTGTTATATGGACCATCGCGTTTTTTTGCCTATGGATCATGAATATAGATCAAATGCAAAAGCTTTTAATGGGAGAAAAGAATTTAGGTCTCCATCTCATTTGTTAGAAGGTGTGCATATCTTAACATTGTTAGAAAACTTCAATAATATGTTTGGAAAGATGCAAAATAAGTCCAACGAAGGTCCATGGAAGAAGAAATCAAATTTTTTTTAGTTGTCATATTGGAAGCACAATCTTTTAAGACACAACCTTGATGTAATGCACATAGAGAAAAATATATTTGACAATATAATTGCAACCTTGTTGGATATAGAAGGGAAGACAAAAGATCATGAAATAGCTCATTTTGACTTACAAGAGATGGGTATTAGAAAAAAGCTTCATCTGAAGGAGACAAATGATGGTAAAAAAGTAATGTACGCAAAAGCATGTTTCTCTATGACACCAAATAAAAAATCTATCTTTTGTGATGTCCTAAAGGATACAAAAATACATATGGTTGTGCATCAAATATTTCAAGATGTGTTAACGTAGCTGAAAGGGAAGTTTCCGGTTATAAGAGTCACGATGCACATTTCATGCTACATTATTTGCTTCAAGTTGTAGTGAGAAGTACAATGTCTAACAACGTCTAGCCAAGTTGCTCATCCTATAATTCGTCTATGTTCATTTTTTCGTTGTCTATGCCAAAAAGTTATTGATGTGCAGGATTTGGATATCTTACAATCAGAGATTGTAGAAACACTTTGTCAATTCGAGACCATTTTCCCTCCTAGTTTCTTTGATGTGATGGTCCATTTGCCTATACATCTAGTGAATAAGTTAAGATTGGGAGGGCAAGTTCAATATCGGTGGATGTATTTTCCAGAAAGATATTTAGGTAAATTGAAGAGTTATGTTCATAATAGAAGTCGTCCAGAAGGTTGTATTGCTGAGGGATACTTGGTTGAAGAATGCTTGACTCTATGCTCAAGATATTTACATAGTGGTGTGGAGACAAGGCTTAATAGAATGACAAAAAACATTGATAGATGTGACCCTTCTGCAGTTGAGAGTCTGAATTTTTTTCTACCATTGGTCATCCTATTGGAGGAAATAAAAATGGTAACATAATTTCTTTAGATTTGAAGACAAGAAGCCAAGCCCACCGATACATCTTGTTTAACTGCGATGAAGTTGAACAATTCATTAGGTAAATAAGTCTAATTCTACCCTATTTTAATATTCTGCAAGTTGTTCGAAATTTATTATAACACTGTTATTTATGTTTTAGAGAACATGAAGATGACATCACAAAAATCAATAAAAGAAAGAGGTGGAGCAAAGCAAAGAGTCAGGGTGAAGATTTCATTGAATGGTTCAAAGTATGTGCTTTGAAGGATGATGTATCTATCGAGCTTCATGAGCTTTGAAGAGGACCAAATATTGTTGCAAGACGCTTTTCTGGATATGTTATTAATGGTTACCAATTTCATACCAAACAATGTGATGCCAAACGTAAAACACAAAATAGTGGCGTGACACTCGTTTCAATAACTCAAAGCTTTGCAAGTACTAAAGAGGGAAATCCGACAACAAAGTCATTAATTTATTATGGATCAATTATTGAAATCCTTGAGCTAGACTACTATGGTAGTTTCAAATTTGTGCTCTTTAGGTGTAATTGGTTTGAAGTTGAAGAAGATAAGTATGGGTTAATATGTGTTTACTTCAATAAAAGATGCTACAAAAATGACCCCTTTGTGTTGGCTTCTCAAGTCAAGCAATGCTTTTACATTCAAGATCCTCTTAATTCAGATAGAAATTATGTTTTGAAGAATATTCCTAGAGACTATTTTGATATGAAAGAGTAATTACATTTGAATAACCAGGAATTATATCAAAATGAGCCACCAAATCATGCAGTAAATCTATCTATAGTTGATGAAAGATCTGAATTTCAATTGGTTAGGGATGACTTGCCATCAACTATCGCTGAAAATCCTTTGCTTGTGCCAAATGAGATACAAACTGAAGATTCTGATCATGATCACACTTTATAGGACAACATAGAATAATTTAGTTTTAAAAATTATTCTCTTATTTTATTAATTTTGTAAGTATATAGCATTTTTCCTCATAGTTTTTCATTGTTAGTGTTATGTAATTATTGTTGTAGTATATGACAAAGTGTTTTGTCAATTTTAGTTCCTCAATTTGATGCAAAATAAGTTTGTTGGGAAACAAGATAGCAGAAAATCGAATACATATATATACTAGCAGCTCATGTAAGTCTTCTTCATTATTCATGTGTATTTTTTATATATCATTATTCTTATATTTATCATTTTGTTATATCATGTTGCTGATGTTGGCAATAAGACAAAATTTTGAGCTTAAATTTTAGATGGGAATGAATCTTTTCAGAGTGTGTTTGGGAAAGAAAAGCCTAGAAGAGTTCAGTGTCAAAAAGCCTGGAAGAGTTCGGTGTCATGGAAGAGTTACCACACCCACCCTTTTGAAAAGAACAGAAGAAATAGTAAAAATTGAAAAAAAAACATGCTGATGAATTGAAATTGTTAAATGATAAAGTTGAGGAAATGGAGGCAAAACATAAGCAAGAAATGTCATCAATGGAACAAAAAATTCAAATTTTGCTAAGGAATGTCATAAATCAAAACAACTCAGGAGTAGATGTGGAGGCATTAGCAACAATGTTATCAACACCGGGTACTTCTACATCGACACATGTTCCAAATAATGATAAGGTAATTTCTTATTTATTTCTATCATCATGGTTGTAACATGGTTAAGACTAAACTCTAATTATATAATAAATATCAAACTCTACTTTAGCATATTTATTTTTGGAAAAACTTGATGTTCATTCATATATAAGCTAACAATATTATAACTTCTCTATTTGCAGCAAAATCATTTGGAAGACAATTTGCCGCATACAGTATAAATGGGAATAAATCAAGATTTCATATTTTGGATTATGATTATATTTTGTTAAACAGTAATGGATATAACTGTATATGACATGACTAGTAGTGTATTGGTTTGTGGAGTGATGCTTGCCACTTTCAAGAACATAAGTCTGTATTTTGGTTCACCAAATTTAGAGTAACAAATACTCATGTTTTAAATTAATTAATGTTATGAATATCCATTAGAGTAGTTAAGGATTGTATATATGGTGTAGCAAATGCAACAATTATCTATTTCCAAAATGGACACAGGACTAAAGACAATGGTTTTCTTGCCTATGTAGACAATGACAATGGTTTTCAAACTAATGCCTTTATACAATGTGGCAACAGTTTTAAAACTGTTGCCTATAAACACAATGACCACGGTTTTGTACTTTCCTTTTACAACACGGTTTTTAACCGTTGCCTTTGACATTGCACATAAACCGTTGTCTATTTAAATATTAGACAACGATTTTAAAAAGGTGTTGCCAAAAGTCAAAAAACGATGGTCAAAACAAAAGGCAACGCCTCAAACTACCATAGTTAAAAACCCGTTGACTTTTGGCCACGGTTTTCAGCCGTTGACATAGGTCAAAAATGTTGTAGTGACTATAACAACTCATGTAGAGAGTAACTCTCTAATGATATTGTGCTTATGACGAATTTGTCGTTTCTTTCCATTATAAAAGCGGTTCTCAATTTTTGAAATAGTCACGGTACTATCTTAGTGGATCAATACAGCTGGTATTGGTGTTTCCCATAAGGAAATATCTGCAAGCAAGCTTCTCAGCCAACTTGCTTCTTCACTAGTTGTTGCTAGTGCTATCATCTCAACTTCCACAGTGTATTGAGCCAAAATAGTCCGTTTTTTGTTAGACTCTAGATACTCCATCTCATCATTTATGGCTTCTTGCCACAAATTAACATCCAAAAAAGTAAAACATTCTTGAAGAGTTGAAGGATTCTCCTCCAATGAATAGACCATATAATCAGGTCTATATTCTCTAGCAATTATGGTTCACTTACTTCTTCTAGGTTCTATTTCCAACCTTTCATTTTTTTATCATTATCTCTATTCACAAGTATGTGACTAGTTGATGTACCCCCACTATTCCTCAATTTAAGAAGGAATTTCTTTTTCATTGAAATCAACATCATTTAGACTCAATATCATTTTTACGTTAAGGTCATGAAACCTGTACGCCTTACTATTTACAACATACCCAACAAATACACATGCATAGGCTTTGTGAGTTTAACACTCTAGGGGCATACCATCAAAAATGATTTCATGAGAAATTCTATGTATCTCATTGGACTACGAATCTACAGATTTATCATCAGTCATATGATACTTGAGCTAACGACTAACAACATACTTTTTAGTCTCATCTTCCTCAGTATCATATTTTTCTCTCAAGTGCATACCAAATTAATTTGGCAGACTTGTATAGGATGTAGTAATTATAGAGATTATTAGATACCCCAGTCAGAATGAAGTTCTTACACAAGTAATCACTTTCATGCCAGAGAGTTATTTCAATATTCAGTTTATCATTTTCCTCTTTTTCAGCTTTTTCTAGCAACACTAGGATATCGGTTTTCCGAACATGGACAACTTTTCTCATAGTGAGGAAAAATTTTATCTTATGTTGTCACCGTTTGAAATCGGTCCATCAAACCAAACTGGTTTGTTCATGTCATAGTTGTTCGGTCTAATAATATTATCAACGAATATCATTATAGTATAAACATCTTAAAATGGTTGTTACCATAACTTGCAACAATTATAAATGGCACGAAATAATACTTACTGGTTGAGTCACATTCAGGTCGCTCTCTTTAAGCGTTTCACGGCACTGCCCAAAATGTGCAAGCAGACTATCAACCACGTCGTCCCCAGGATAAAATAGTCCAGATCTTGTTATCGAATTCTTACTACACTGTAACAACCGATCTGGAATACACCTACCACAAATATGGCTACCAATGTCAATTCTCGAAATTCCCACAATATGGCTACTCGTGCTAATTCTTTTCCCACAATTTGACTACTAGTGTCAGTTTTCGAAATACATATAATATGGCTACCCGTGCCAATTCTTTTCCCACAATCTGACTACAGTGTTAGTTCTCGAAATTTCCACAATATGGCTACCCGTGCCAATTCTTTTCCCTAAATACTGACTACCAATGTTAGTTCTCAAAATTCCCGCAATTTGGTTGTTTGTGCCAATTCTTAGTACCATGGAAAGAAAATGGGAGAAATTTGCCGAAAATGCATTGATAGAAAATATGAGGGAGAAAGAAAAAGTTGAATAAAAACGCATTCAACTTGGGGCAAGTTATAATGAGGGGAGAAAATGTATATTTATAACATTAGATTTTTCCAAGTTTCTCATCTCTCCAATGTTGGACTTGGGAGTTGTTTTTTTCAAAACTCTTGTATGTGAAACTTAAGAGTTTTTTATATTTCACATCCAAAAGTTCCCACTAATAGCTTTCAACAAACCAAATTCCAACACATCTAAACAACTATAGGAAGATGCTCAGAGTCTGGCCGGACAGCACTCAAGATCCAAGATTACACTACTCACAACTGAATTCTACAAAAACCGGAAATGATGACTCAATATGGTGGACTGCCTTAACAAAATGAAAGGATAGCTGATTATCTTGCACTAGGAGGAAGCTCTATCTCAACCTTGGATCTTATAACCCAAACACTTTCATGTCTTGATAATGAATACAATCCAATTGTTATTTAATTATCAGACAAAGTGAACCTCACTTTGGTAGAAATGCAAACCCAACTTCCGACTTTTAAGATAGATTGGAGCATATCAACAATATGTCCAATTTATCTTTGAATCCCTCAGCCAATATAGCAACCTGAGGAGACAATAGAAAAAGTAAATTCAACAATCATGGTGGATGAAGAGGAACAAAGTAAAGAGCCCCAAAAGGAGGAAGATGATGTGACATATTTTCTAGAGATAAAGTCACCTCTTAGGTTATTGCAAACCTGGTCATCCTACATCCTATTATTACTTTAGGTTTGACAAAAATTACATGGGCTAACAGTCAGATAAAGGCAAATCAGACAAGGGTGGAAATCACAATGCTTATGCAGCCTCAACTAATACTATTCAAGATCTAGACTAGTATTTTGATAATGGAGCCAACAATCACGTTATACATGATCCAAACAAACTCCTATAGCTTAATGAGAATGATGGTAGGATCATTTGACTATTGGTAATGGTGAAAACTTCAAAATCTATGCCTATGATAACACAACTCTTAATACATCTAAAAAATCTCTAAGGATTAAGGATGTTTTGTATATTCTAAAGATCGCTAAAAAACTATTGAGTATATTATCTTGGTTGACTTTGACAATAATATATTTGTTGAGTTTCATGACTTTTCTTGCTTTGTGAAAGACAAAATGACAGGGAAGGTCCTAGTGGAATGAAAAATTAAAGTCAGATTCTATTAACTACATGATGCTATGAAGCTAGCAAATAAAGACCGTCATATTTTCCTAGCAATAAAATGTGAAGAAGATCTTGCTCCTGACCTTGACACGGTTTTGATGAAGACACCAACATCACTAAAAAGAAGAAAAGGAAGATGACTTATGAAGACAAATAAAGATAAAGCTTCAAAACATTAGATTAAGTCTTTGTAAGTACTTCTATCCTAAACTCTTAAGTATATACAAGTATAATTGCTCAAACTATTTTTTAGAAAATGTGAGACACTTTTACAAGACTTAAAACATTTTTCAAAAATAGTATGTAACAGGTTACTTCATTGAGTAACAGGTTACATGTGTGAGAAAAGAGTTATCCAACTGAAAAACTGATTTTTGAAAGCTGAGTAACCGATTACTCAAAGTGAGTAACCGATTACTCAAAATAATTTTTAAGCATCTGTTGGACAGAAAGTTTGAGTAACCGATTACTCAATGTAAAATTCAAATTTCAAGTGGACAGAAAGTTTGAGTAATTGATTACTCAAATGAGTAACCCATTACTGAGAGCTGTTGGAAGTGTTTTTCAGATTTCAAAGTGAAAGGTTTTCACTCCAAACGAAATCTCTTCACTCCAAACAACTCATACACCTTCAGAAACCTTCAAAGGGTGTTTGTAAACTCTATATAAAGGCTCTAAACTCTCACACACACACAAACAACACCCAACTTTCATACAATTTTCTCTCAACTCTCAAAAGCTCTCACACCTTTTCTTAGAATTTATCTTTGAACTTTTTGCAACTTGTTCTTAAACTTTCAAGTTAATTTTGCAAAGTTGCTTCAAGTGTTTCAAAGACTTTTACAAAGAGCATTCTATACTTCTATATATATTCAGAGTTTGGATTGCAAGTTACATAAGTTTCATACTTGTAAAGGCAATCTGCCATAGTTGAATATTCTTCATTCTTGTAAAGAATTCTTTCTTTCACGGGGTGTGAAAAGAAAGGGGAATAGATTCACTTGGAAAGGTGTTTTCCAAGGGTATAAGAATTAGGGAGTGTGTAAGGTACATAGAGATCTCAGGGTGAGATATTGTAATTACAACTCATAATTCTTAGTGGAAAAATCTCTTGTGCGGCAAGAGTACTGGATGTAACCTTCGGTGGACAGGAAGGTGAACCAGTATAAAAACTCCTTGTGTACTCTCTTCTCCTTATCTCTTTCATTTTATTTCCTATTATTTTTCTACATATTATTTCGCTGCACTTTAACTTTGATTTTGCAGAAAAATCGGACATTATTTTAAGACAACTAATTCACCCCCTCTTAGTCGCACTATGATACTTACATAAATTACATTGACACTCATGAACTTTAATGAAATTATACAAATCTTCCTTCTCTTTTTTGTACTTACACAAACCACTCATATTTATATACGTACATTACACTAACCTCATTTGCACGAGAAATACATGTAATTTTTTAAACAAAAAAGATGTGATGATTGTAATTAAAAATTAAATAAAATATGATATACTGTGGAGACAGTCTAAATAATATAAGAATCAAGGTTTCTTCATTATTTTTGGTTCGTTACAAAATGCATCAATAATTCTAAGGAGATATTGGTTAAATCATTCTTATATTATTGTAATTAAATAAAAATAATGAAGATGTATTGATTCATATACTATTTGAATTTTTCTCTCCAATATAACATATTTTGTTCAACTTAATTGTATTTATCAGTATTTTTTATTTAAAATATTGTGCTTATCTCTCATACAAATGTAGTTAATGTAATGTATGTATATAAATTAAGGGGTTTATGCATATATAGGAAAAAGTATATGATTTATGCAATTTCACTAAACTCATGAAGTTGAGTGTAATTGTTAGGAGTGACACATTGAGTAGAACAAGAAACTCAATGTGGTATTTAAGTCATGAGGCTCTCTCACCTAATAGACTAGTTTTTTGTGTTGGACTCTTATCATGTGCTTAAATCCTAACAATTGGTGCTTTCATTGAGAGTTGTGTTACATAAAAGGTACCTATAGGCTAGATTAAGGTACATTATCAAATACTGATAGGTGAGTGAAAACCACCAAAGAGAAAGGATTACCATTGGGTCAGTGTTGATAAAGTGAAAGTCGTCGTGGACGTTGACCCTTAAAGGGAGCAACAATGTTAGGAGTATCATATTGAGTAGAACAAAAAACTCAATGTGATACTTAAGCCATGTGACTCTCCTACCTAATAGACTAGCCTTTTGATTAAACTTTTCTCATTTCCTTAAGTCCTAATAGCATGTCCATATTAATCCTATTTTTAAAATAAAATCTTGGACACATAAACATCTACCCACTTGTTCTTATTGTGATAAAATTGGTCACACACCTAACACTTGTCATATTAGAAAATATGGTGTGTCATCTGGCCAATACAAATGGATAGAAAAAGGTGCTAACCTCGCAGGACCCAAATCACATTGGGTACCTAGAAAAATCTTTTTAATTTGTTTTGCAGGAAATTTTGAGAGTCGCCTGGAATTTATGGTACTTAGATAGCGGCTGCTCAAAACATATGACGGGCGATAAAAGCAAATTCTCTGTCCTGACTCCAAGGGACAAAGGATACGT
>NW_017723787.1:0-241 GCF_001865875.1 Lupinus angustifolius
AGTAAGGATTCCAATAACTCTAAACTTGTCGGTAACCGAATAAATAACATTTATATGATTGATATAAATTATGCATTACCTGTAACATGTTTAGTTGCAAATGATAATAATAATGCATGGCTTTGGCATAGGAGAATAGCTCACATTAATATGGAACATTTGAATAAGCTAATTAAGAAAGACTTGGTTGTTGGCTTACCTAAAATGAAGTTTGTTAAAGACAAACTATGTAGTGCTTGTC
>NW_017723788.1:0-486 GCF_001865875.1 Lupinus angustifolius
CGCATTTCTCAATGGCTATATTCAAGAAGAGGTATTTGTAGAGCAACCTCCTGGTTTTGAAGACTACAAACATCCCTCTCATGTTTTCAAATTAAAGAAAGCCCTGTATGGCCTAAAGCAAGCTCCTCGCGCATGATATGATCGTCTAACGAACTTTCTAACAGAAAAAGGTTTCACAAAAGGGAAGGTCAACACTACTCTATTTATTAAGAAAATTCATCATCATACTTTATTAGTTCAAATTTATGTTGATGATATTATTTTCGGTTCTACTAATGAAAATTTGTGTAGTGATTTTAGCAAAATGATGCAAGGGGAATTTGAAATGTCCATGATGGGTAAGTTGAACTATTTTCTTGGACTTCAAATAAAACAGCTTGATAATGGCATCTTTGTGAGTCAATCCAAATATTGCAAAGACTTGTTAAAAAGGTTCGATATGGATGACTGCAAGCCGATAGCTACTCCCATGGGATCAGGAACATA
>NW_017723789.1:0-8333 GCF_001865875.1 Lupinus angustifolius
AGTGTTTTTCAGATTTCAAAGTGAAAGGTTTTCACTCCATACGAAATCTCTTCACTCCAAACAACTCATACACTTTCAGAAACCTTCAAAGGGTGTTTGTAAACTCTATATAAAGGCTCTAAACTCTCACACAAACAACACCCAACTTTCATACAATTTTCTCTCAACTCTCGAAAGCTCTCACACTTTTTCTTAGAGTTTATCTTTGAACTTTTTGCAACTTGTTCTTAAACTTTCAAGTTAATTTTGCAAAGTTGCTTCAAGTGTTTCAAAGACTTTTACAAAGAGCATTATATACTTCTATATATATATTCAGAGTTTGGATTGCAAGTTACATAAGTTTCATACTTGTAAAGGCAATCTGCCATAGTTGAATATTCTTCATTCTTGTAAAGAATTCTTTTTTTCACGGGGTGTGAAAAGAAAGAGGAATAAATTCACTTGGAAAGGTGTTTTCCAAGTGTGTAAGGTAACTAGAGATCTCGGGGTGAGATATTGTAATTACAACTCATAATTCTTAGTGGAAAATCTCTTGTGTGGCAACAGTACTGGATGTAGCCTTCGGTGGACAAGAAGGTGAACCAGTATAAAACTCATTGTGTACTCTCTTCTCCTTATCTTTTTCATTTTATTTCCTATTATTTTCTGCATATTGTTCCACTGCACTTTAACTTTGATTTTGCAGAAAAAGTGGCCATTATTTTAAGACAACTAATTCACCTCCCTTTTAGTTGCACTCTAATAGTTACATAAAAAAGACTTGACATAGAAAACTTGGAAATCCTAGTAGAAGAATATTAAGTGAAGTATTGAAGAGTTGCAACATCAAGTTTCCTGCACAAGATAATTTTGACTTTTGTAGTGTGAAGCTTGTCAACTTGAAAAAGCTCATTATTTACCTTTTAAGAGTTCTGATTCTCGTGCATTGGAACCTCTTGATTAATACGGTCTGATATACGTGGTCCAACCCCAATTAATTATATGTCTGGTTTTAAGTACGATATTCATTTTATTGATGATTTTAATAGATTTCCTTGATTTTATCCAATAAGTCAAAAATATGAGATGTTCCAAGCTTTTGTTAATTTTAATTCAACGAAATTAAGGCATTACAATATAATGGAGATGGAGAGTTTAATACTCTATATAAATTAATACAAGAGAAAGGGATATAATTAAGGGAATCATATTCTTACATCTGTAAAAAATAGGAAAACCGAGAGGAAATATAGACATATTGTGGAACTCGGTTTGACACTCTTAGTTGTAGTATAAAACTTGGATCCTTCCTTTGGATGAAAATATTTTATTGGTTACCTCTTTCCCCACCCACAACCCACAAATTGAAGGCATGCATTAGAAACATTTATCATCCTCAATGCTGTACTAACCAAAGAAACTTCGTTGTCATGTTCATCTGAAAGAGTCCTCATTTCGAACAAGTTTTACAAATTTATACTTTATCTGTGCTGGAATTCGAATAGGACGATAGTTTTTGTCAAGCCACACCACTGTGGCCCTGGCCTCCAAAATAGGCTGCCATCAACCAAATATCAACAGAAGTGATGCAGAGAAAGAATAAGCTGTAAATGACTCAGTTATTATACCTCTTGGTTTGGGAGTTTAAAAATGAAGTGATCGAAGTATATACGGGCAGTTGAAGAGCCAGAAACCTTAACCTTTACAACAAATTTGTCTCCACTCTGGTTGAATGTTCTAAAATGAGTACAAATATCGACAAACAGAACTATCTTATGCAAGACATCAAAATATGAGTACTAACATAGGATGTTTGTTATGAGATTCCTTATAAAAGAAATATGATAATTTTGATTTTTTAGATTTAATTAAATAATTGATATTATATTAGTATTTATTTCTAGAATGTTTTTATATTATAAGATTATGACATTTGTATGGTCATTATCATCTTATATGAATAATTTAATTAAAACAATGAAATATGAATATTAGCATGCCTATTAGATTAATTTAGATTATTATTAGCATGCCTATTTTCCAACACCACTCACCAAAACTCCTCCAACTTCTAGTTTAGAAATAGAACCATTGGACTATACCCACTATGATAATATTGAACATGCACCACCACCTACCTACTTCATTATTGCACCTACACTAACTACTCCTACTAAAGTACTAGACCCTAATAAATTTTTTAAAAGCTTCCTTTGAGTACATGAGTGAGGATAGTAATGGATGCCTCTTCAAATATACTACCAAATCTTTTCTTGTGGTTAAAGTGCATAACCAATAATGCCAATTGACCTCACTTTAACTCCAACGTTTTCAATGTGAAAAGAGTAGCATTCGTTCTCCATTATTACATGACATTCTTTTAGTAGAAAGAAGGAATAGGCAGAGGAACAGATCAAACATTATATAGATAATCTATTCATTTTCAAAAGTTGATAGCTTTATTAAGATTTACTATTTTATCATCAAAGACCTCAAGGACAACCTTGAACCCACTAAGTAGTCCAAACTTAAGGACAAACTTAATTTTAAAGGGGTTAGTAATGATAAGATGTTTATTATGAGATTCTGAATAAAATAAAATAGTTGATATTATATTAATATTTCTAGAATGTCTTTATATTGGAAGATGATAATATTTATATGATCTTCATTATTTTAAGAATTTCTTTATTTTCTTTAAATATTATTTTGTTCATTCATTAAAGATATCATGAAATATGAAGAATTTAGTTTTTATTATCCTCTTATTTTATTCATTTTCTTAGGAATAAAATAATTATATATTTTTCATGGCAGATTATTATTAGGACTCAATTGATATGTTATTTACATTATGTTCTCAATAGCAAGAATGACCGGAGAGGCTTACTCTTAGTGGTGAAAGGAATTTGAGTGACAATTCTGACAATGCCAATGAATCACCACCACGAGCCACAGCATCACAATTAATCCCAATGCTTTCCAAGAATTCATGACAACCTTGTGAAGATATTGATTGAAAAGCAATCAGTTAAGGCACGTAAAATTGAAAGTATGTATCTAAATTGCAACAAAATGTACAAGGGTAATTTAAAAAATCTGCCGACCATTGTACTCAATACCATCATTCTATATCGTGTCTGGTCTCAACTCCCAAGTATACCAAAACAAAGATCAAGAAAAAGGGGAAATATTTTCGAGCATACCCTATGTAAAAAAAATTAGCCGATCTCACCTAGTGAATTAAAAGATTTGGTTATTATTGATATTGATATACTATATATAGAAAATAATAATATTAGTAGACGTAAAACTCCTAGACAAACAAAAAGAAATTACAGTTTGAAAAACCATTAGACTGCATGTAAATTTCAGAAGAGGTTTTGATATGACTTCGGAAAACACCAAGATATTCTTGCAAGTGTAAAGGCTGCAGAAAGGGGTGTGAGTTATTGTGAGTAAAGCATTGTTTATGTAGACATTACTCATGGTCCCAAACAATAAATAGCCTTGCATGTAAATAATCTCCCTTGAATCAAGTTCCACCCGTTATTCTTACCTGCCTATTTATGAATTAAATGCCTCGAGTTGAAAGGTTAGTTACCGAAAGCCTAAGTATATATTATATCAATGCATGTATATATCATTGCATGTATATATTAAGTTCCACCGGTTCATTCAACGCATGTATATATCAATTTTTAAGTTGGGTTTTTTATGCTTTGTTTCCATTTGAGATACTTTAAGGCTTTCCTTGATAATGATACTTTAATCATATTTGAAAACTCATTTTTTATAATGAATTTAAGACATTAATAAATACTTAAATTTAAGTTTTTCTCAAATGGAAACAAAGCATAAAAAACCTAACTTAAAAATTGATTAGTTGATCTTTAAAATATTTTATTGATATTTAGATTAAGTAAAAAATCAATAATGATATCTAATGATGTGAGACATGGACCCTATATTCTTCTTTTATAAATGATAATAAATATGTACAGAAACATAGACTTTGCACATGTAAATGATACTAGAAAAAGTTGGAATAAATGGATCTCTGACTTATAAAATGTATACAATACATAATTAAAAAAAAATTAAACAATACTCAGCAACAAAGTTGCCCAGTTACTAAAATCCAATATTTATAAAAGTTGGCATTTTGATTGCCAATTTCAATATGGGACCAGGAATAAAATAAGAAACTCGACTATGCTATTACCGAGTTTATGAAAAGTGCACCAATTTGCTAATTTTTTTAAAATATACACTAAAACCATAATATTTTGGTCAAAGTACACCAGCCAAGTAAATTTGCTTTTAAATACACATTCTTAAAATTACCTACTTCCCAAAATAAAGTTGCCCTCAATATACCATGTCAAACTCAAACTTCATGTTCATTTGGTGTTGGTAAAACTCCAAAATTAATATATGTTTTCATACACCATTTACATAAAATATACATATAAAATCGAAAAGTTTTCAACATCTGAAAAAAGGTTTTCTCAAAAGAAAACATTTATGCAACAGAAATAGTTCAGAGCACTGAAAATTCACATGTATAAGCTATATGAGACCTCAGTCTCACCATGTTGACAGTAGCTTGCATAAACTGCATTGTTGACCACACCATACTGATCCAATTCATAGTCACGAACTTTTAATTCAACATCAAAGAACTCACTCATTCTGCAATATGACAAAGAAGCATTAATTTCCTATCCCCAACTTTAACATCCATGTACCTGTGACCAATGAATTGCAACAAAAGAACCCTATTTTCAAATTCCCAAATATATATTAATAAAGATTTAATTTCTACACATTTTAAAGGTAATTTTCTTACATTGTTTTTTATTTATGCACAACAAATTTTTACATGGTAAATACATCCATCATTCATGCCATTCATGTATATCCCTTTTTTATTTAAGAATTTAGAGGATAAGTTATTGTATGACTTGTGATGTAATAAATTCACATCCTATAAATAATGTGATTTTGTAGACCTTTTAAAAATCATTGATTAACAATATTAAAAAACTTACAAAGGTTGCATAGACTATTTCCTCTTTAATTACTAATCCTAATACTTCTTCTCTAGTATTATATATTTACTCCTTAATTATATACTGCATATTTTACAATTATAATTTATCCCAAATAATACTAATAATAATAAAAACATTAAATGTGTAGAGGAAATAGAAAGTACCCTTTGCCCCCTTTCAGATCAAGGAGTGGCGCAGAGGCGCTTGCATTCACCGTAACAACTGATCGGATTGCCGGCGGGATGAACGGCCGGCGGGAAAACGGAAAAGAGGGAGAAGAGCGAGTGGGTTGAAACGATGTAGTATTAAGGAATAATGGAGAAGACATGGTTTTGTGGTTGGAGCAAGGGAATGAAAATGAGTGCAACATTTTTGGGAGCAAAAGGTTGAGCCTCAATATATCATTGATGATGTCGGTCTTACAACTCATGCAAGTACTTTTTTACAGTTTTCTTCATTTTCATTTCCTCACTCAATAATTCAATAATCCATTAAAACAATAAGGGTGTGCAAAGTCTAATAATCCATTAAAACAATAATCATAAATAATTCAATAATCCTCTTCATATATGTTTTAATTTTCTTTTCCACCCAATCACTCAACGAAGGGGTTACTACAATGTTTAAATGAAATCTGACATGAGACATTTTGGTACTATAATGTTACTAAAAAAGAATGAGGTCCATGTGCAGTAAGAGTTGGGAATGCTACTAGAAAAAGAAAAGGAAACAAAGACATGCAATCCTGCAACAACAAAAATATATGAAATAATCTAAACAGTTTCTAGTCGGTCTTTAAAATGTCTTTATTAAAACTAAAATTCCAACCTAGTTTCATACGGGCTCCATGGCCAAACACTCTGTTAAAATACTCTAAAATCACCTGAAATGTCTGACAACCAGCGATCCTTATGGTCAAGAATAGCATCACCTCCTCCCATTATACTTGATCCTCTGATGTAGCTACTATTAGAAATTATAAATTTCTAATTAAGGTGAGTATCATATATTTGATACAATGATATCAGATATTTATTTCAAGGTTACATTATAAGTGATCTAATTACTGACACTCCTTAGATTAGATTTCTAAAAGGTTATAACCGATTTGAGCTTAATGGGTGGATACCCATCAGGTTAACCCATAGGAGATAATGGGAACCTATAAGTTAACACATCAGGAAGGTTATGGTCCCCAATACACCAAATCAAATTTAGTTTTCTCATCTCCTTATCAGAATGAAAACACAAGTCCCAAAAGGAATAAGAGATTTGGTTGAAGAAAGCCATCATACCACAAAACCTCTTTCAGAAACGTAGATCAAAGGAGCACATCCAGGAACATGGATTCAGGTATGACACTGCACCCTTTGAATCATATATGTGCGTGAGAATCATGAAATTCAAGATCCTAGGATTGATATTTCACCATTCAAAAGGAATTTCTAACAAGTGGTATCAGAGCATAGGTTCTGAATTTTATGATTCTCCATTAAGAGTGTTTTCCCTAATCTTGTATGAACCCTAATTTTAATTGGGGATTATTGAATTATGCTTCCGCTATTATGTTATAAAGATTGAGAATTTAGGGTTTAATTTGAGAATTTATACAATCTGGTTATTGCATAATTGTCATGAAAATTAGAATTATATGAGAAATTAAATTCAGTGAACCACCTTTTGTCATTTACTGAAATTTCATACAGCTGTCATTCAATATAAAATTATTAAAGAAAGAGAGGCTCTGGTAGCATGTAGTGACAAGAGCATGAAAGTTGGTATGAATGTTTGAGACATTAACACTGGAAATAACTTTCTTCATATACCGTCTTATGCTTTAACACCTTTCGGTTTATTGTGCTTAAGAAACCGATACATCGTGGCATCTCAATTGAACAGACATGGGTCTGTTGGTGGCGATTCTATTGTTATTTGGTCCTTCAACAAGATAATGTTTTTATCGTCTAAAACTCCCATCCGAAGGTTTCTTTGTTATTTCATTTAAAAGATTTTGTTATGTTATTAAAGTTGCATGTTTTTGCTGTTGGGTTGAAATATATGTAATAATTATTTTTGTTTGATTTGGAATTATATCGTGGAATTAGATTTGATAATTATAAAAAATATCAAATCTGGAGGTTTTAATTCCAAGATTATACTTTTAATTTTTGTCTGGTAATTATCTTATCTTGGATTAATGGATGCAATATGTTGCCAAAGTAACCTCTATTGTTAGAAATTAATTGAATTACACAGATGAGTATGAGATTATTTATGCGAATTGTGTTCGGCCCAAAGGAAGACACAATTTGGCAAAATAATAACATACATGTAATGATAAATATGTAACAATTATAAAGTTTCTTTTCATGTGAATAATAGTCGGTCCAAAGAAAGGCTGTTGTTTGACAGAACTGATTGTTAATATTTGATCATTACACTGACAGTACCACTTACAAATTGATTTCTCTGTTCAAAGACTAGATATTGATGTTTGTTAGGTATCTTGTGATGGGTCTATTATGTGAACATGTCTTGTTTTAAATATATTACATGACTTGTTTGTTTATATTTAAACATGTTCATAATTCTTTGTTATATGGATTTAGTGTCTTTTACCAATGCTGCAAATTTTTCTGCTCAAATCAGTAATATCCTACTGTTGAATGGGACAAACTTTAAGGTTTGGAAGGAATCCGCAGAAATCATTCTCGACTGTATGGATTTGGATCTGACACTTCGTGTGGAGAAACCCATTTCCACGCGAACCTCGATGAGGCTAAAATTGAGAAATGGGAACGCTCTAACCGAATGTGCTTGATGATCATGAAACGCTCTATTCCAGATGCGTTTCGGGGCTCTATATCTGAGGGTGAAAGTGCAAGGAAGTTCCTTGAAGAAATAGAACAAGTCTTTGCCAAGAATGAAAAGGCGGAGACGAGTAGCCTTTTGGCTAAACTCATCTCCATGAAGTATAAAGGCAAAGGGAACATAAGGGAGTACATTATGGAGATGTCTAATCTCGCATTAAAACTCAAGGTACTTAAGTTAGAGCTTGGTGATGACCTACTCGTGCACTTGGTTTTGATCTCTCTTCTTGCATACTTTGGGAAGTTCAAAGTGAGTTATAACACTCAGAAGGACAAGTGGTCCCTTAATAAGCTTATATCTCACTGTGTGCAAGAGGAAGAGAGGCTGCAGAGAGATAAGACTGAGAGTGCTCACTTGGCTATGACCCCTCAAAATAAGAAAAGAAAGAGCAATAAGGGTGCTGCGAAAGGGCCTTCTCAGCAAAAG
>NW_017723790.1:0-1467 GCF_001865875.1 Lupinus angustifolius
AGAACAAGATAACAATGAGGTTCTCCCTCAAGTACCTATAGAACAAATTCAACAACCTCAAGAAGTAGAAGTGTCATTAAGGAGATCTACTAGAGAAATGAGAAGTGCAATTCCTGATGATTATATTGTATTTCTTGAAGAACATGAGGATGGCATTGGGTTAATAGAAGATGATCCATTGAATTTTTGTCAAGCCATGAAAAGTTCTAACTCTCAAAAGTGGATCGGTGCTATGAAAGATAAGATGAAGTCTATGCTTGATAATAACGTTTGGGATCTTGTCGAATTACCTGAAGGTGCGAAACCTATTGGTTGCAAATGGATATTTAAAACCAAGAGGGATTCAAAGGGTAATATTGACAGATATAAAACTCGTATAGTTGCTAAAGGCTTCACTCATAAAGAAGACATTAATTATAGAGAAACTTTCTCTCCAGTATCTTCGAAGGATTCTTTTAGAATAATATTGGCACTAGTTGCTCAGTTTGATTTAGAGCTACATCAGATGGATGTTAAGACTGCGTTTCTTAATGGTGACATTAAGGAAATGATCTATACGGTGCAACCAGAAAACTTTGTGTTAGTTGGCTCAAAGTGTATGGTATGCAAATTAAAGAAATCCATCTATGGGCTTAAACAAGCTTCTCGTCAATGGAATCACAAATTTCATCAAGTTATTACCTCGTATGGTTTTGAGGCAAATAAAGTTGAAGATTGTGTATACCATAAGTTCAGTGGGAGTAAATTTATCTTCCTGGTATTATATGTCGATGATATACTGCTTGCTAGCAGTGATATGGGACTATTGCATGAGACCAAGAGATTTCTAACGAAGAATTTCGAAATGAAAGATCTTGGGGAAGCTTCTTTTGTATTAGGTATTCGGATACTGAGAGATCGCTCTCAAGGTATCCTAAGGTTATCACAAGAAAGCTATATAGATAAAGTCCTAGACAGATTTGGCATGAAAGACAGTAAACCAGGGGATACCCCTATAGCTAAGGGAGACAAGTTTAGTCTCGAACAGTGCCCCAACAATGACCTTGAAAGATACGAGATGCAAAAGATTCCTTATGCATCTGCAGTAGGAAGTCTAATGTATTCTCAAGTTTGCACACGTCCTGGAATGCATTTTGTTGTGGGAGTTTTGGGCAGATATTTGAGTAATCCTAGAATGCATCATTGGAAGGCAGTCAAACGTGTTATGCGTTACTTGAAGAGAACAAAGGAGTACATGCTCACATATCAGAGGCATGAGAATTTAGAGATCATTGCGTACTCTGACTCCGATTTTGCTGGATGTCTAGACAGTAGATATTCCACCACTGGATATGTGTTTGTATTGGCTGGAGGTGCTATCTCTTGGAAGTCTGCGAAATAGATGCTTATAGCTCCTTCAACCATGGCTGCAGAGTTCATGGCTTGTTTTGAAACATAAGACCATGGCATATGGTTGCGGAATTTTGT
>NW_017723791.1:0-5918 GCF_001865875.1 Lupinus angustifolius
ACAACAATAGGAGTTCTACAAAGTCAAAATTCATTGACATAAAGTTTCTTGTTGTTAAAGAAAGTGTTCAAAATGGACAAGTTTCCATAGAACATATAGGGACAAATTTTATGCTAGCTGATCCACTGACAAAGGGTTTGATACCTAAAGTCTTTCATGAGCATGTTGCTCATATGGGTGTTGTTCCTTAGGGTACCTTAGTGCAGTGGGAGTCTATATGTTTTATGTTTTTGCTTTGGATATTATATACAACTTTTATGCATAATAAAGTTGATGATTTATTATTTCATTTTGAATTGTACATTGTAACAATTGTGTTGCAATTAAAGACTTTGGATTGATCTCACTAAAGAATAAAGAAGGTCCAGTTGGAAATAGACATGTTTGAGATCACATTGCATGAAATTTCCATGTCACTCATCCATATTTGATCTATGTCATTGAGTATATTAATATGGTGATCATCGTGGTCGAGTCACACTTAAATGTGATGAAAGTCGCGGTGGTTCCATAGTTAATATATGAGATGAACCAGATTGTATTAAGGAGAAGTCTAAACGTAAATAGCATATGGATGCATGCCTAAAGAACCTGTGATATAATTGTATCATGAAGATATGAAGCTCAAGTGGGAGATTGTTAGAAATTATAAATTTCTAATTAAGGTGAGCATCATATATTTGATACAATGATATTAGCTATTTATTTTCGGGGTTACATTATAAGTGATCTAATTACTGACACCCCTTAGATTTCTAAAAGGTTATAACGGATATGGGCTTAATGGGTGGATACCCATCAGGTTAACCCATAGGGGATAATGAGAACCCTATAAGTTAACACATTAGGAAGGTTATGGTCCCCAATACACCAAATCAAATTTAGTTTTCTCATCTCCCCATCAGAGTGAAAACGCAAGTCCCAAGAGGAATAAGGGATTTGGTTGAGGAAGGCCATCATACCACAAAACCTCTTTCAGAAACGTAGATCAAAGGAGCACATCCAGGAACATAGATTCAGGTATGACACTGCACCCTTTGATTCATATATATGCGTGAGAATCATGAAATTCAAGATCCTAGGATTGGTATTTCACCATTCAAAAGGAATTTCTAACAGCTACTATTGACGTTAAGTTTAACCTGTTCTACGTCCGGGCAACACCAATGAACTAGAGAAAAGTCCTCTTTCAAGATGACACATTGTCCCATGGTGCACCAGTCACAATGGTCTTGATGAGCATTGCATGCAACAAATTAATATCTCAATGAAACACAAGCCATAAAGAGTAGCCCACTACAATGCTTTAGTTTTCCATCAACCATGTCTTAAACAAATGAGTCATCCAAAATGAAGGGTTGGTCTAACCTACTCTCCTCCAAAATTGAAGATTCCCTAAAGTCTATAAAAATGTGCATAAGATCCTCAAGACCTGCCGACTATCTTATACAAACCAGATTCATTTTCATATTTATTTTAAAACGAAGCTCATTAGGAGGTAAAGTGTGAGAAATACCAAGTCAACATATAAATTTTACTTTCTCTATAACTTTTAGATGTCATGCCCACTTCCAATCATCAGACATAAAATTACCATCCTACTCTTAGTAATTAAGCTACCAATTGCCAGAATTTAATGTATAAGCAATTCTTGCATGGCCATCTCAAGTCCACCCTTCCTCTTCATATTGAGAACTTGGAGAATAAGTATTGTAAATTAATCCTTAACGTCAAAAGGAACCATTGTGTAAAGAATGTTAAAATACCAAATATCATTCACTTGAAGCTGAATATTAGATATATTGGCAAAGTTAACATAGTTCCATAGCTTTCCAAACCCTATCCAATTGTCATACCAAAAATATTTATCACTACGTCAGATATCATAATAAACAGCAGTCATTCAACAGTGCAATTTTGAACGACGCTGTTGAAAATGAGGCGGAAGAACATCAACATCGCATAATAAAGCAGACGCTAACAATTTGCGAAACTTCAATAGCGCATTCTTGACAATGCGATGTTGAACATCAGTAACGTTAGCACTGACTTGAATGATTTATTTTTAACAGCGCATTTGATAGGAAGCGATGTTGATGTGATTATATGCAACAACACATATTTAAGGAAGCGCTGTTGAAGATGACATAGTAACCACGCTTGCTTAATTATGCGTTGTTGATGTTTTACGACTTTTTAAGCATCCGAGAAATTAATGGTGGAGTAGTAATGCGTCTCTTTGTTTGTTGAAATATTATTGGTTGAGTGGTTATGCATTTCTTGGTTGTTGAAAAATGGTTGAGTGGTTATCCGTTTCTTGGTTGTTGAAATATTAATGGTTGAGTGGTTTTATACGTCTCTTCGTTTGTTGAAATATTAATGAGTACTCATCTATAAATATTGTGATTCACTCAATGTTCTATTTCATCAATAAGCTAAGAGCCTAAGAGTATGTGTTTATATAAGAGTGTGTTCACGAAGATAGGAGGAAGAAAACACAAAGTAGTAAAAAAAAGAGCAATACTGCAAAGAGTGAAAAAGAAAAAAAACACCCAGATTTGTATAGAGGAGTCGAGGAAAAAAATGTGTTTCTGTTTCAGAAGGAAGAAGGAAGGTGGTTGTCATACAAGATTTGCGTGATGAAGATTTGCAATTGAAAGTAAATAAAAGGAAAAGAGGAATGAATTATTTAGTTCATTGAGCTCTTTCAATTTTTATTGATCTCTTTCAATTATTTTTCTTCATCGTCTGCAACAATTCCTTAAGTTCATTGATTTCCTTCATGGCAAAATGACTCAGATTTTAAAAGGAAATCAATGAACTGTTATATAAGATTTGTGTAGAGGAGTCGAAGAAAAAATTGTGGACAAAATTATTTTTTCTTCTACCAAATCATTTAGTTCATTATAATGTATTTTGCCTCTCTGTATGAATAATAAAACAATTATTTTGGATGTTAATTTCTGTTTTTTTTTATTATCTAGATGGTTATTCTCTTTAATACTTTTGCATTGTTCCTTATTAATAAACACAATAAACAAATTATCAATACTTAATAAATACAAAAACATATTAACAAAATGTAATGTTTAATATTTTATCCAGTTTCGTATTAATAAACACAATTATATAGTAATAATCTCCTTCATGTTAATTTAAGTAAATTCGTGTTGTATAAATATTTTCGAGTTATGTAAAATGTTAATTTAACAGCGCATAACTACGAGTACGCTGTTAATTTGGAAAATGAGTTCAATTTAACAGCGCGTAATTACGATTGCATTGTCAATTAGATTATATTCAACAGTGCATAATTCAGATAGCACTGTCAATTAGATTCTAATCAATAGCGCTACATCTCGGTAGCGTTGTTGATGTGTTAATGAAAATAAGTAATAAAAAGCTGGATACGCAACAACAACACAATCTTTAATGTGTGTTGTTGAAGATGTTGATACAACAACGCTACGTTAAATATGCGTTGTGAAAGAGGTCGTGTTCATAAAATGAGTAGTGTACAGTTGGATACACAACAACAGCGCAATCGTTAATATGTGTTGTCGAAGATGTCAATACAACAACACTAGCGTTAATGTGTGTTGTTGAAGTGGTCAATACAACATCGCTACTGTTAATATGCGCTGTTAAATGGTTACTACAGTTTAAATATCTAAAACATGAATCATTTCCTCTACGCTCTCAAACTTACTCGAAACGAAATCCTCACACTCTCAACAAACCCTCATACTCTCATAAACTAAAAAAACATCATCAATGACTTCCCAAAGTGGCGATCATGTATCTCACAATGGTGACGAAGCTTCACCGACTCCACAAGACCAGCAAATCGTTGCTAAAAAACGATCTCCACGTGGAATGACTTCCATGAAGAATATCATTCGGTCAAGAAGTAAGGATGTGCAGATAGAAGTTCAATGAAACTCTAAAGACCAACCATTAAACAAGAAGGGTGGCAACGCATTGGTAAGCTACATTGGTGTTGTTGTTAGGCAGAATCTGAAGCTAACATTCAACAAATGAAGTGATGTAGAGAATACCGTGAATGAGCGTATTTGGAATGAAATAATAGTAAGTTTATTTTTTCAGTTTTTGTGTTTTTGTGTTTTCATGCAATGTACGTATATGTGTTACGTTTTCATGCAATGTACGTATAAGGAATATATCCTTAAATCGGCTGGCAAGATTCCTTTGTTAATGCAATCCCAAATAGCATCTGAGATTACTGCAGCAATATCTATGGAGTCTTCATCATAAATGGAGCTAATTAGTTTTGCTTTAGGAAGAGGGATATCCGAAACATGTGAGGAAGGCCATATGTTGGAGAGTATGAAGCTTGCCCATATTTGGGTTTGTTGAGTCATACAAAATTTGAAAATGGACCCATACATTATGAGCTCCAAATCTTCCAAACATAAGTTTTTCCTCACATATTCTTCTTCATGACTTTCTTCTTCACCCATGTAAGATGCCTTGAGCTTCATTTGTTAGTCACATAAGTCATGCTCTTCACTTGGTGGATGTCATGGGTTATTAAAATACTCATTGATTACATGCTTGTTGTAGAAAACTTGAGTCTCATTCACCCAAGTGTAACGTTTTCTCATTGCCCCACTTGATGTGATTGAGTTGGCAAAAAATTGTTTGACAATATCCAAAGAAAACATTTTCTTTGGTTGAGCAATATTTTGCCAACCTTATTTTTCCACCACAAAAAGAAAACCTCTAAAGTCATCCTCACTCAAGTTGATAATTTTTTCTACATTAATGCCATTCTTGAGTATGATTTCTTTGAATTTTTCCTTAGCATCATTGGAGACAAATTTGGAGTTTTTTTCCTCCCTTGCAAATTCTTTTTCTCTCCTTGACGAACTCCTGAAATTCCTAAGAAAAGTCCACAACACACAATGAAAGACTACAAAAAAGTTAGAACATAAAAATGTGCATGAGTATATAGGTTTTTCATGAATTAAACCTCTTACACATTTTATTTGAAGAAGATTAAATAACAACAAAAGACATTTACAAAAGAAAATAACTAAGAAGGAAAACTTCCATGATGAAGGTAAAAAGAAAACTTTGAATGTTGAGAGAAATTTTTTTGTGTGTTTAAGATGAGTTTGCAAAATTTCCCCTCATGCTTTGTGATTCAAGAATGGGTGTTTATATAGGAATTGAAAGTCCTTGGTCAAGGTCTTTGGTCAAGGAATTTCGGTCAAAAATTTAAGCAAAACTCCTTTTTTTTGAGGAATTTTCGGTTCCAAGGCACATGGCCTGGCAGACCTGCACTGAGCGCATGGTCCCTCACGCTGAGCGCATTGTCCCTGTTGAAAGCGTTATTCAGTGTTTATTTTAGTTGGGAGTTTTCTTCTCTCAACAAATCGTCGTGACAACAGTGTCAATTTGTTGAAAGATTAATACTCTCATTTTCGTTATGTTCCTTCTATAAGTAAGAGAACTCGGTTTTATTCTTTGTTCGCCATCTCGGCTTTATTGAAATAAATTCCAACACCGGTATAATGGTTTCAAGAATATTCCACTTACAACTTACTTTCTTAATAATCGTGTGAATAAGTCATTCCTTCTTTGCCCCATCTCGGCTTTGTTAGAATGAATTCTAACGTTGGTATAATGGTATCGAAGCAATTAACTATTACATAATTATTAAGTACCTTTGAATACCATCTCGATTTTGTGGAATAAATTCCAACACCAGTTTAATGGTATTTTAATATATAAAAGTGATGAATAGTTAGTTGTTAGATACAAATAAATAAATAAAGAACAAAAGAATAATAAATTTAGTGACTTTTTATTTATTTACTCCCTTTCGGGTTCATTTTATTAACAAACCAAACTTCTTCCTTAAGGAAGGTTGGTATTAAAGAATAAAATGCGGA
>NW_017723792.1:0-4887 GCF_001865875.1 Lupinus angustifolius
AACTAAAAATTACAAAACTTACTTGAAATAAAAATTCTAAACTAAGAAATGAAGAAAGAACTTCAAAGAGAAGTTCCTAATTAGAGAATTCCTTCTTTCAAATATTTTTGAGATGATTTTATGATGAATTGTAATATGTTGCTCGAAGGAATTGGCCTCCTATTTATAGGCCTCATGCCAGACGCTGAGCTGCTTAGCTGGACCGCTCCGCAGCTGACCAAACCCTTCAACATGGGTTTGGTCCCTTGACCAAGTAGCTTAGTCACCTCCTTGTGCATGACTCATCAAAGCTAGTTGTGGGCTGTGAGCCCAACTATTGTGAGCTACTTCTGAAAAGCCTATGGTGGGCTACTTGAGGTGAGGTCATGGATGACTTCATGGTTTGCTTGATGGTTAAGTCAAGTCTGGTACGCACCGCCCAGCGCACCTGCTTCACCGCTGAGCTGCTTGGTTGGACCGTTGAGTAGCTTGTTCAGCAGCTTCTGACCGTGTTGACTGAGACGTGGCTTGGTGCTTGCTGATCTGGTAAGTAGTCTGGTTCTCCGCTGAGCTGCTTGGTTGGACCGTTGAGTAGCTTGTTCAGCAGCTTGGTCTTGTGCCAAGCTCGTGTCTGACCGTGTCAAGCAGATTCCTGACTGTGTCAGGTCTAGTCTGGTGCTAGGCTGAGCGGCTAAGCAGGTCCGCTCAGCTGCCTGGTTGAGCAGTTTGGTCCAGGTCAGGCTGGTGTCCAAGTCGTTGATGAAGATAAAGCTACAAGATGGTCTAGGGCATGCGAGACATGAAGAAAAAGGCTCTTCCTCGACTCAAGGAGGACGAAAGAGTTGTGGAGACCCTTACTACTCTCCCATTCTTCAAGAGGCTAGATTGGCTAAGTTTCAAGGCCGTAAGTAAACCTACATACAAACACAAATATACTAAATTGTGATATTTTATACAAAAAGTATTGTTTTAAGTTGGTTTTTCTCAATTATGCTTAAGATAAGTGTCATAAAAGTGTATGAATTTTAGGTATGTTTGACACTTATCAGTCCCCCACGCTGAGCGGTGGGTCAGTGGTCCAGGCTTGACCGAGTAATGAGCCTTAACCAAGACTTTGACTATGTTTTGGGCCCTTTTTTATTTTTTTCAGTTTTGTGTATTTGACCCATTAACCCATTTTTGAAAAAACTTTTCTCTTGTAAAAATAAATTTATTTTTCGAGTTTTGATCCCTAAAAATAAAAAATTTATTTTAACAAACAAGGAGGAAAAAAACAAAGTTAATACTTATAAACAAAAACAAAAAATAGAATAAGCATAAAGTGTAGAAAAAGGAAATAACATATTATATATCAAAATATATTGGGTTGCCTCCCAGCAAGCGCTTCTTTAATGTCATTAGCTTGACATCAGTTACCAACAATTGTTTGTTTATTCCTTCTACTGTCCCGATGGTCCGGATTCATCCCTCGGGATTGCATGGTCGTGTTCTCTAGGGTTCACTTCTGTGTTAACTGAAAATGTTGATTTTTTATTTTCAGCTAATTGTTTGGCCAACTGCCCAATTTGTATCTCCATATTCCTTAGAGAAGCATCAGTATATTTCTGATTCGACATGGTCATTTGCATAAACTGGTTCAAAGTATCTTCCAATTTGATGCTTTTATCTTGAGTTGGATGCTGAAACTGATTATTCCGGGGGTAGAAGGTTTGTTTCTGAGGTAGATTTTTCCTCCAAGGTTGATTTTTTTGAAATTGATTATTACCCCCTTGAGGGTAATTACTTTGAAAATTTTACCTTGGAGGATTCCCAACAAAATGCACTTCCTCATTCTGGCAGGTATTGGTATCATGATCCTCATTGCAATTGTCACACCTATAAATCTGCTTCTTTGAGGTTTCCTGTAACTGTTTTGGTAAGTCATTGAGTTTCTGGGTCACCTCTTCTAGTTGTTGTTGACGCAATTTATGTTGGGCCAAAACTGCATCAGTTGAGTTCAGTTCAAGCATTCCACCTTGCCTAGGTGGTGGCCTTCGTTGGTGTTGACTTTTCTGATCGTTTCATGCCATGGATTCAATAATGTCAATTGCTTCTTGCAAAGGTTTGGCCATTAATTGTCCGCTTGCAGTTACATTTAAGATCCATTTATGTTGCTGCTGAAGTCCATGACAAAGATATGAATCTGGGTTTGAACGTCGAACCCATGGTTTGGGCATTTTCTGAGCAAAGATTTGAATCTATCCTATGCCTCGCATAGACTCTCCCCAGAAGACTGGATGAAGGTGGAGATCGCAGTTTTCAAGTCCATAAATTTTCCTTGTGGAAAATATCTTGACATAAACTTTTCTTCCACCAAATTCCAGTTATTTTGAATATGTTGTGGCAGATCGAGGAACCACTCTTTGGCTTTTCCAATTAGTGTTAACGGAAATAGCCTTAGAAAGATGGTCTCCTCCTCAGACTCGGAGATCCCAGCAGTACCAACCAACTCATAAAATTTGGTGAGATAGTTGTATGGATCTTCGTGATCTAATCTAGTAAAAGGGTTGGCGTACATGAGTTGTACTAACCCTGTTTTCATTTCTGTTGGCCTTTGAGAGCCAGAAGGTGTCCCAATTCTTATCATATTCCTGGGGTTGAAGCTGATAAATCCTCCTATGATGTTCTGATTTTCTGCCCTAGACTCATGATTGTCTACCATTTCTGTTCTGTTTTCTTGGATAATAGTTCTTGCTTTATGTGCCCTCTTTTGTACTTTTTTATGTTTCTTGAGTGTTTTCTCTATTTCAGGATCAAGAGAAAAATCAAGTTGTTTATTCCTGTTCATGCACAGAAAAAAGGTTCTTCTGTCTATTTTCCAAGAAGAGTTAGTCGATAAATAATATACATATTTAATAATTCACATTTTTGTACAAAGTCAAAAATAATTTGTACAAAAGCATAAATAAGTTTATGCACAATTATTTGATGAATGACATATAAATATGAAATGTTCTATTATTTAAGCAATTCCCCTTGCAGTAGCGCCAATTTGTTGAAAGGTTTTTTCTGGGGGAAGTTTTCTTCTCTCAACAAATCGTCCTGGCAGTAGAGCCAATTTGTTGAAAGCGGAAATTCCCTCATTTTGGTGTGTTTCCTTTTTATTTGATTAAGTAAGTGACCTCGGTTTTATTCTTTGTTCGCCATCTCGACATTTTTTGAAATAAATTCCAATGCCAGTATAATGGTTTCAAGAATATTTCAGTTACAACTTACTTCTTAATAATCATGTGAATGAGTTATTCTTTCTTTGCTCCATCTCGGCTTTGTTAGAAAAAATTCTAACGTCGGTACAATGGTATCGAAGCAATCCCTTATTACATAATTATTAAGTACCTTTGAATACCATCTCGGTTTTATGGAATAAATTCCAACACTGGTTTAATGGTATTCTAATGTACAAAAGTGATGAATAGTTAGTTGTTAGAAACAAATAAATAAAGAACAAAAGAATAATAAATTTAGGTGACTTTTATTTATTTACTCCATTTTAGGTTTATTTTATTAACAAACCAAAGTTCTTCCTTAAGGAAGGTTGGTATTAAAGACTAAATAAATTGCAAAAAGTAAATAACAATAAATAAAAGTTAGTAAGTTAGTTTCATCACTTTTGTATATTAAAAGGTGTTTCAACAAAAAAATTTATTGATAACACTTTACTATTTTACAATTTACACCTCTTTCAAGATTCAATTGTAGTATAGTATAGGGTTATATCAAACCACAAGGAATTTCCTAATAAAATAAATCATCTGAATATGTCAATGCACAAATAATGGGTTAAACATATTTTGATGGGTTTTTGTTTGATTTTGAACATAAACAATTAAACAAGAAAAATAAACTAAATATTAACAAATTATTGAGGAGACAAGATCATTTTGAATAAGGAAAATATTTCTCAATTTCTTATTGAATTTGAACTACTTAGACAAGTTCTTATGTTTTACTTTGATTAACTCCAAACACCAAGTTCTAAAATCCTCATTTTAGTGTATATTCTAAAATGGTAGAATGATAATCACTTATATTTATTACTAAACAATATTACGTCCACAAAGAGATTAGGTTGTCACACCCTAATCTTGGCTACTCTAATATTGAAGTAGTGATGAATATAAGATCTTAAGAAAAGTATGCTTAACTTGGCAAATAAACTAAGTGGTACAACTATTTCTTAGTTTATTTGTTAAATGTTTGAGACAAGTAATTTTATGACTTGAAGTCAGTTTTTAGGTGATCGATCTAATAAGAGCATTAAGAATTTCTCAAACAAGTAAAATTAACCAAAGCACCAACTTGAATGATTAAAATTCAAATATTTTAGAATATAAGAAGAATTAGAAATACATAACCATATTCAAAAGCAATTGTTAGGAGCATGAGCCATCCATCCAAGGATTGGATGCTTTGAGTTCCAAATGAGATTACAAAATTGATTTTTGCATCTCATTTACCTTCTCCTTCAGAGAAGAATTTCTAGTAAAAATGAGAGCGAAAATGTGAGAGATATATGAATTTGATGCTCTTTTGCTCGAATGCAATGTGCCCTATTTATAGAAATTCTTCTGGGCCGCTGAGCTGCTTGTCAGCCCCGCTAAGCAGCTGACCAAACCCTTCAGCATGGGTTTGGTCCCTTGATCAAGTAGCTTTGTCACCTCTTTATGCTTGACTCATCAAAGCTAGTTGTGAGCTATGAAACCAGCTATTGTGAGCTACTCTGAAAAGCCTATGGTGGGCTACTTGAGGTGGGGTCATTGGTGACTTCATGGTTTGCTTGATGGCTAAGTTAAGGCTGGGTGCATACCGCTTAGCACACCTGTTGCACCGCTAAGCTGCTTGTTCAGCAGCTTTGACCGTGCTGACTGG